>NW_023276476.1:0-158059 GCF_013357705.1 Chelonus insularis
GGCGTTCAACCAAATCACTTCATCCAAGTCAATTAAATTATTTAGATAATACAGATTGGATTGTCAATGATGAAAAGCTTATGGATAATAAAGGATACTTTGACATTTTGTTGCCATTGAATATGTTATTGGGATTTGCTGAAGATTATCATCGCATTATTGTCAATGCTAGGCATGAACTTGTTTTAACACGTTCAAACACCGATCTAAATGCAATAGTACAAGCTGCAGCTAGTACAGATGAAAAAATTACATTGACGAAAATTGAATGGATGATTCCTTACATCACAGTATCGGATCCAAGAAAAATACAATTATTAAATTATATTGCCAAGGATCCGCCGATAACAGTGAGTTTTCGATCATGGGAAACTTATGAATATCCATTGTTACCGAGAACAACGAAAAACGTCTGGATGGTGAAAACATCAACACAATTGGAGAAACCGAGATATGTTATATTGGCATTTCAAACAGCACGAAAAAATGATGTAAGAAAAGATTCCAGTCAATTCGATCATTGTAATTTGAGAGACGTAGAACTTTTTCTCAATTCACAATGTTATCCATATGGCAACTTGAATCTTGACATAGCTCACAATCAATATGCATTATTATATGATATGTACAAAAATTTCCAAGAATCATATTATGGTAAAGATCCAGAACCTCTTCTCACAAAAGAACAATTTATCGGAAAAGCACCTTTAATTGTCATCGATTGTTCAAAACAAAATGAATCATTAAAATCTGGACCTGTCGATGTGCGAATCGAATTTGAATCTACAAAACCGATACCCGATAATACATCAGCATATTGTTTAATCATTCATGATCGAATTGTTGAATACAAACCTTTGAGTGGACAATTAAGAAAATTATTATAATGGAACAAAAATCTGTTCAATTTAATCTTCAACCGAAAATACACATAATGCATGCATGGACTTATGTTTACAGAGCAGCCAGACAAGGATGTTGGGAAGAAGCAGCTAATATTATAATTAATCCTGTATTATTGAGAAAAATTGATTGTATAAATAAAACAAAATAAATTATGTAAGAAAAAATTGTTTTTATTTTTATAACACATTTTACAAAACATTTTATTCTTCATTACACATTTTACAATCCTTAACAATGGTATAGAGCCATCATTTTGGTCGTCTTTTGGTGGATAATGATTGTAACATCGTCGATACATTTTAAAATCCTCATCTGATTTCCATTCATTAGGCAGTTTTTCCCATGCAGTGTCAATATTATTTGCAGCCTCTTCAATGATGAATTCTTTCGTTAAAAGTTTTAAATCTGTTGGATTCAACTTAAGTAAATTTTTGGTTACTCGATAAATTCTGATTGGTCTGATATCATCATCAAGAATCGAAATATTCTCAAAAAACCCATTGGTTCAGTTTCTTTATATTTGTAAGTGCACATTTGTATCGATGGAAGTATAGACGTGGAAGTGCTATATTTATTCCTTTATTCACTATTCCTTTGTTGTGTTGGCCACGATGTGGACACATGAATCCAGTAACATCATAAATTGCAAAATTCTCTCTTTCCAAGTTAATAATCGGAATATCTGTTTTTATCAATGATTCCAGGAAATATTGCACTTCATAATCTCGTACAAAAATATAACGTACGTTGTTCAATGTCTCTTTGAAGTACTTGTCCAGTGTTTCATATGGTGTATCACCAATTTCCCATGAAAGTCCATGATAATATTTTTTACCAACATCAACGTCCCATTCTTCATCAATAGATAATTCACTGTAATCACATGGTGGTTTAAATAAAAAATGATATTCACAAATTTCTTCCAATCCTAGCCATTTACATGAAGCCAACTCTTTCACAATCACTTTTCCGTTAGAAAAACGATAGCCTTTTATATCAATAACGAGATCCATGGTGATCACTCGTTCTCTCTGCAAGACTAATTTTGAACTGAGAAAAGAGTCCCTCAATGGCTCTGATGCTTTTGAGCTCCCCACTACCGTTTTTCACCCCTTCTACCAAAAAAAGTGGGAGAAAAGTTAATGACGTCATTTCCATGAAAATAATTGTCTCGAAAATTCAATAGATTTTTTTCTATCTGTTATTTTTTACTTGATTATTAATTAATGGATAAATTACCTTCTTTTCTCCTTTCTCCTGATCAATTTCTTTCCCTCGAGGTTCAAATTTGCAGCTATTCCATTTGCCACCGAAGAATATGAGTTCCAAATTATCTTCTTTGACGTAATCAAGTAAATTGTTGAAAGTAATATTATCTTCTCTCAAAGCATTTGACAATCTTGATGGTAAATGAACAAAGAACTTGTCGTCGATTGTTGCAGTTAATGCATCACCATGATTTGTATTAACTCTTTTCAGACCAGTCACTCTGTATCTATGCTCTACTTGTAAGTCAGCCAATTTCTTTACAGGTTTTTAGTTATATTTGCAATGTTATTTATGTAATCGATTTATTGTTTCTTTTTCACTGCACGATATTAAAATCAATGTGAATACTTCGCTTATTATATTAAAAATAAAACGTCATATACGGCGGGAAAAAGTTTTTATGACGTCACTTACATGGAAATGTACGTCATACGAAAAATATATGATGTCATTGACATAGACGCCGTTCTTATGAAACTAACAAAAGAAATTCTAAGAACTGTGTTCTGACTTGGAGGGCCCCAAGTCAGCAAGTCTCAGAATATTTGAAAATTGTCAATGCCGGACTTGTCCACCGGCGCGTCAGTCAACTCACTGGACCAATCATCGGGAAGTATTTCCCTCATGGCCCAGAAGGCAACTCTACGGCCCTAGTGACGCCAACAAGCATGCGGTCGAGCACTTGTGGCGTCAGTTAGCTCCAGGCAAATCACGCGGTCATCTCTGTGTAATTTGTCGCAGTCAAATCGCGGTTTTGTGCAGTCAGCTCACCTTTGGTAGTACCAAATACAGTCAAGTAGACTCAGACAACTCTCACGAACAAAAGTGAATCATCATAATTACTCTCATCAGTGCCAGTGGTCCAGTAAAGTCAGTTGTAGTGTCTTTGGGCGCGAAGCTGAACTGGCGTCGACGCCATAGAGCCTCACGGACATTCACATATACATCGCACACCCGAACAACTCTGGTGTATACCGTGAATGTTGCTATTCACTGTTTTGAGACGGTTTTTTTTGGTGAAACATTAACTAGCAAACAATCTTCAAGTGAAAAAATAGTTGAATTACGGACAACTCAATGAACCTTAGTGATTAGTTCTCTCTCTCGTACTATTTATTGTTAATTGTTAATAAAAGTGAAAAAACCATACAGTTTTGGTGTTAATAAACTATTTCGTTTTAAGCAACCTTCTAGCATCCAACCTGTTTCGTTATTCTGCTCTTAATTATTACAGTTCACTAGTTTTTTGTTTGCTCGTCCGGCCGACTCGAAGTCAGAACAAACTGAATATAACGGTTAAACTTTCTAAGAACCGAAGATTTACCGATAGAGTGTAGATTATATTAAACAGACGAGACATTTTGAAATCAGTTCTGCTACAAAAATCATCGAATCCACACTTAGCTGTGCACTATTGAGAGAAAATAAAGTAATAATTACGTTGTCAAGTTTAATACATTGTTGAGTGAAATAAAATACAAAAATCGATTACATCAACAGTATTGCGAATAATACTCAAAACCGAAGAAAAAAATGTCAGAATTAGGAACTACACGAAAATATCAAGTGACAGGATTGAAAAGAGTGAAATCAAGACATGGTGACGCAGTCATTGCCACACTGGATGACGACTTCATAGTTTTTCTGCCAAAAAGATCAACTGAAGCATTACAAGACGACACTGGATATAACACCTTGATCGACTTTATAAAGAAAAATAACTTATCACTTCAATACATTGGTGGAAATTGGAATAATTTCAAATTTATTGAAACAAATGAAGTCAACACCCATCAGGATCCCATAATACACGACACTGAATAGGCAGGAAGTGGATATTTGAAGGAATTAATGTAAAAAAATTCATTTTATTATATGTTTTTGTCAATTATGTAATAAAATTTGTTTAATTGCAATAAAAAATCTAATTTTCACAACTCAACCTTTCCTGTAAAGTAAGATTTATGCATTAAATTAATTTACTAAAAATAAAAGTATCAAGAATAATTCAATAATAGAATAAAAATATATAAGTTAAGTAAAATATACTTTTAGAATATTTAAATTAAACATTAGCATCATAAAAATTTTGAACTTTTTAAAATTCACATTTTCGCGCGTCATTACAACAGCGCAACCTGGTGGAGAAGATCGATAACAGTTACCGACACTAGATTGGTAAAAATTACCAACAAAATTTTTCAAAATTCAAATTTAGAATTTTCAAAAATTTTAATTTGAATTATTTTCCCGCCACAACAGCAGCGCGGCCTAGATCGGTAACAATTACCGACTGCAAATCGGTACAGCGCCATCTAGCAGGAAAATCGGCAACTACGCCCACAGTCGGTAAGTTGCCGGCTTGGGTGGTAAATTACCGGCACTGTCAGTAAGGTAGGATACGCCAGAACCCCCCTACATATCTGCTCGAATATAAAGACTTAATAACTACATATGAAAATAACGAAGCAGAAGAATTAATATAATTCGTTAAAAATCCTGGGAGGGATAAAAAGCCAAGAGTAACTCAAGATCAACGAGTACTTGATAAATTAATTAATTTTTTTGAAGAAAATCAGTGATATATGTTCCTCATTAATATATTTCTCTTCTATATTTTATAAAAAATAGTTCATTATTAGTAAATATTTTAATAAGTATATGTTATTTGTTCTTAATGTTTCGTTTAATACTTCTTTATAAATATATCGTTTAATATATTCTATATTTAATGTTATGATCGATTATAAATCAATAAAGTGTTTTATAAGACTTATTCGTTTATTTGAATTTATGTAGATGATTGTTATTAAATAAAAATTAAGGTTTTTTTCAGAATTTCTCATATATTAGTGGCCTCAACTACTGCACCACCATCTGACTCTATACAACGTTGCTGCTTCAATTTCTTACGATTGCTCTTCTATCCCCTCCACTAAAATTAACCGTCGAAATATTTTGTTTAGTTCAATCGTTTGTCTGAATTACGAGGTGAATAATTTCTGTTTTTTTCTCTACTTATTCCGGATATACTATTTTAACAACTATTAGTTTTTCATCAAGATGGTGAAAGCCCTTCAAAGAAAAAAACAAAAAAATTTGTCATTTTCCCACGCTTCTCCTATGCTACATGTACAAAAAATGTCATTTTTAATTGTAATTATCTCGCGTTTGATTAGATAAATCGTCTTTTAATCGTAACAGTATGTGCATTATGAATTTATTTAATTATATTCCAAAATTTGGAAATTTCTTAAAATATTGCTTTCGTATACGTACTACCTTAAAAGGATAATTCATCAAAACATTGGGAATATAGTTCTCTCCGTACTGGACAAATTTCAGTTTCTCTAGCTTGTCGTTGTTGTATGATTTTTTTGCACACTCGATAGTTTTTCAATAATACCACACATTCTATCAATTGCATATTTAAAAAAATACATTAACTCAAATCATTATTCAGTACATGACTAACAAGTTAACTCATTAAAAATTAATATGGATTAGAATCATCTGAGCTTTTGAACCTTACGTTCATTGTAATTGATTTTAAGGGTGTTACCAAAATATTTGTGACAAGAATTCAATTTCATGGTAAGTGGGAAAATTCTTAAATCATTTCCACGAAAGTACAATCTGTTTGAAATATTGTTTATGTTAGAAATTCTACCATTTTCTTTGTCAAACAGATGAGCCATAAAATTAGGATCAACTCTAGCTTGAATCTCAAAACCAGGTAACCCCTGGTTGGGTATTGGGTGGTTACCTAAGATAGACGAGAACATTTAACAGATGAGACGCACATGTATAATCAAACTACCGAAAGAGTTATAATGGCGACATAGGGAAATTATAGAGTCTCACTTCCAGACGAAAATTCAAGACTAGTTTAATTACTTTTCCTCGTAATACATACATTAAGGCTTATGACTTTTGAAGTAACTATTGTTTTTATGTTGTTAACAAGCTTAGTTTAAAATTGTTAAAATAATACGAAACTCCTAATGATTCATTATTTTTTGTCAGTTTCAATTATCAATGATTCATACATTAAAATTTTGTAGTAAATATTTAACCATTTATCGAAGAAACCTGTTTTACCTCATGCACTTATGTGTACAAATAATATATTTATATTTAGCTTTATATTGTATTTTACAATTTTAACATCCGGTAAATCAGGACAAATCCAAAATTTAAATTTATTATTATTTCTTTATTTATTGTATTATTATTATTGTTTAACTACACTTAGAAGTGTATTTCATAGAACTAAACAGAATTACATTTATTTTATTGTAACAAAAAAATACGTGACTCTAGTTTAATAATTGGGATTAAGTACAGATCTTGAGCGCAGTTAAAAATCACCAGTATAAAATATCTCATTAAATTTTATAAACACGAATAGTTATAACAGTCAATATCTAATTGTATAATAAATTATCTCAGGGACAGAGTTAATGCTATTCTTAATAATTTAGCTGATGACTCAGAATAGTGTGGAAACTCGCTGTAAAAATAATGAAATACACTGCAAAATCAATGAATATTCATTGATTTTGCAGTGTATTTCATTATTTTTACTTTTTCAGTTTTAGAGAGGGTCGAATAAGTTTAACGAAATTGTGAACATTTTGATATATAAATATAATAAAAATCCATATCAATATACTGAGATATTTTAGCGGGGAAATGGCAGTTTGCGTCAGACTATGATTTAAAAATGATGATTTTAAATCTTCGGAGATCGCGATGAAGTTGTTTTACCAGAGTACTCGGACTCTGGGGTCTCTGTCACTTAATTTTACCTATACTCTAACTGGTGCTGTACTATGTGTACTCGTTGTCACTTACTTTAATCTACTTCTGGAGATGAGATTCGATGAGAATAAGACGAAGCGAATTAATGCGAATATGATGTGAATAACAATGTCTTTGAGTGGACTTCGGCAACGTTATCAATACGACGTAAGAGTTTGATCGCAATCGTGAAAAAAGGATTAATCGTAGTGTAAGAGACATCTTCTCCTCCAGCATCCTTGGGACTCTGGAAGTACATGCAACTTAATCTAGAGGGGAAAACCCATGATTACTGCATCCAACACAACTGGTTAATATTGACTTATTTATTGACAAAAGATTGCGCGGGATTATCCTCCGTGACCTTAAGCGGCTCTAAACTGTACAATATAACCTCCACGTTATGGAGAAAAGACTGAAGTAATGACGCCCGGGTACAGGCCGGAATGACGACGAAGAGTTACAAATAATTTACAATAATAATTTTTCCCGCGGCTTCACCCAATGCCCTTTACTGTTAAGTATGAAGGTCAGCTCACCCAGGATGCTCTGAAGATGGTGTTGCAACAGCTCCAAATCCTTGTTTCCCTATCCTGAAAAGGACATTTTATTTGAGTACCTCGCCTTATAGGGCATAACTCTGGGAATGGCTCTACTTCTTGTGAGTGCGTAACTTGGAACGTAATATTTTCGCGTCTTTAAAAAGGCACGAGGATACATGCATCTAGCCCAAGGCCTTGCGACATACCACTACGAGTTCAACCTCAATTGACCGAAAGCAACCGGTTCCTACATGTCGTTTTTCGACTTTGCAGCCCTGGATGCGGGCTTGGATTTCGGTCTCCCGTAGTACCAGTATTATCCGCTTTGGTCGGCGGCCACAGTTGTTTATGGTGTGAGGGGAGCACCATTACATTATCGACAGCTGAAAAAAATGTTTAGTATTAGGTGTTTTCTGAAATATATAAAGGTTTTATTATTATTGGAGATTATTAAGTAAAGTAAAGTGAAATGGAGAATAAAATTCCTATCCGTTTGATCCACAGGTTACAGGTGTTCTGCGAAGGTTGCAGACCTGCAACCGGTGCCTAGGTGCTCCGACCATACCCAGGTGTGGATCAATAAAGTTTACGAGCTATGTTTTACGGCGCTGGTAATGACCTACTACTTCTACGGGGCGGAGGATTCTGTGTGTTGGGCATTGCTGCTCCCGTTCGCACTATCCTCCTCTTTTCTCTCACCCCCTCGCGGATTCTTTTGATCTCCTCGAACAATTTCTTTTCCGCGCACGCCTTGACAAATTGTTCGAGGGCTTTACATGTGTCCTTTGTTTTGACGAATTTTGGCGCTATTTCAGGCCACGTTAGGCTGAGGTCAACGTTCGTTTCCGAACGTATGACCGTTATGAGATCATTACGTTTGTCTCTATATGCGGGACAGTGCAACAGGAAGTGCTCCACTGTGTCGTCGTCTCCCCTATTGCAATTAGGGCAGGTTGGGTCTGTTTCGGTGGCATATTGTGCACGAAATATGCCATGTCCTGTGAATATTGGCGTCATCAGGTTGTTCATCTGCATATCCAATTATTATCAAGCCTATCTGCTATGTTTAGGAAGAATTAGCATGTTTTGCGACCCGTCTCGGACGCATCCCATTCTTCCTGCCATATTTTAAGTGTTTGTAACCTGAGGTTTATCATCAGCGTCAACGATTCTTCTGACGTATTGTCACTCAGAGAAATCCTAACATTGTTTTACGTAACTGCTTCGTCGGTACGAAGTGTATATCGCGCATTGAGATCACCGATCGCTATGCGTATAGGCGGGACGCCTATCGCCACGCAGAGGCCGTCTCTCGGGGTAAATGCGCGAGCGTGCGCGACCGCAAGGGTCAGCCAATCTTTAGCGTTACATAAATCGCTCCAGGCTGGGGACGCATAAGCAATCACCGGCAGGAAGCACCCCCTATATATAGTTAGACAAGTGTGGTAATTAAGTCCCCAATGCATTCGCGAAAGGCGTCTCATCTTGTGAAATAGCTTTTCCGCTTGTGCCTGTCGTTTATAAATATGTGTAGGAATGTTAAGATCTCTGCCGAACCAGACCCCCCGGTACCTAACTAACTCTGGGTACTTAATTTTGTCTACAACTCGGCTATATCACGAGGACACATAGCATCTGGTGTAGTGAATCTTTCCTGGTAGCTAAACAGGATGGATCTCGGCAACTTCGTATTGGTTACGGCAGCTGAAACGCTCGGACATTTGAGTTTGGTTATTTACTTCCTAATATACTTAGAATTCTTCAGAACAAAAGTTAATTGGAATTGGACTGCGGAAGTACAAAAGGCGTTTGTTGCAACAAAGAAGGCGTTGACTAATGCCCCCACCTTGTATCCGGCAGATTCATCGTTGCCGTTTCGCCCTTATACTGACGCTAGTGACGTGGGAATAGGCGCGATCTTAGTCCAATATGATGAAAAAGAGGATAGGGAATGTCTAAATTGCTGCATTTCGAGACAATTCTCACAAGCAGAGCGAAACTATCATACTTCTGATAAAGAGTGCCTAGCTGTCATATGGGTGGTTACTAAACTGCGCCATTTCATTGAAGGCAGTCCTGTGACGGTCTACACCGATCACTCCGCCTTAACTCATCTCACAACTGCATCAGATCTCAAAAGTCGTCTGTCCAGATGGGCAGTCCTTTCGTCAACCTTCAACTTTAGATTTGTTCATTGTCGTGGCACTCGTAACGAAGCTCTCGATGCCTTATCTCGTGTTTTTTAAGAAAACTTCCAACCCGATCCTATTAATCCTCCAAAGGTATATGAAAAAATGCCTGAGTATTCCTTCAACCCATCTTTAGTGACCTTGCCTCTCGAAATAGCGCATTTCTATACCTTCGATCTTAAAACCACAGTCTCAGATAATTATTGAAAAGAGAATCCTCCAGAGTACAAAACTATAGTTAACATTCTTCATCAAGCCCATAATGAGGTGACTTCAGGCCACCTGGGCGTTGACAAAACATATGCTAGAGTAAAGTCACAGTATTTCTTTCCTAACATGTCTCGTATGGTTCGTGATTACGTAATCCCATGTGAAGTATGTTTCATGAATAAATATAATCAATTGAAGGCGACCTCACATTAAGGTCATCAACCCATGCTTGTTCCATGGTCGATTTTTTCTATTAACTCAATTGGTCCATTTTCTACTTCAAAAAGGCATATCGAATACGATGATTTCTAACTATCTGTCCAACTATGATCATCGCACTTGGGATGAGAATCTGCGTGAGTTAGAGTATGCATATAACACTGCATACAACTCGGTGACTAAATGCACTCCATACTTCCTAATGTTTGGCAGAAGTCCTCGTAATCTTAAGGATAAAGTAACGGTGAAATATGATCAGCTCACCAATATAGATTATCTTAAGCTTAGAATAGACCGTCTGAACGAGTTGCGACAATTGAGTAAAGCTCCCGAGCACTTCTCTTCTAAACTAGCGCGTAAATATATAGCGCCAGCAATAGTAGAGTCTTTAATTTCTCCTACTGTAGTAACTCTGATTTCAAAGCATAGTAAAAAGCTGAGGACTTATCATATCAACGACTTGAAGTTTCGCACACACAAAGCATAGCCAGTATGTTACAGATTGAAAATGTCATCTTCAGATCAACTTGTTAACATCTTCGCATCGATCCGAGATGCACTTGTTTCATCAATGGGACCACCGGTACCAGTGTCCTTACATGTCACAATCACTTCGTTACCACCACCAATACAGGAACCACCAAGGGTGACACCTATAGTAGTGCCCAGTTAAACACCACTAGTTGACCTCGAGGACTTTTTGGACAAAGTATCTACACCACCACTAAGCATAGATGCCTCTCATGTCCATGGAAACCAACCTCCAAGTCCTCTACCACCAACAGCATCGCCAGAGTACTCCGATGTACTACTTAAATTAAGACTAATTCCTCTAGTACATCTCAAGAGAGACCAAAAGACCGAAGAGAAAATCTCAAGGACAACCCGGAACTACCACTATTGAATGCTATGCATCCACGACTCTCGGTTCATGTGCTGACTTACTACGAAGAAGAACCAAAATACTAATACGAAGATTACTATTGAAGCCAAAACTATGTGACATAAAAAGACTCTAGTTATCATAATTCTTTGTTATAATTAAAATTTAAACTATCTATATTAATTTAAGAACATTCCAAAGACTGCCATAAGCTTAGCTTGAGTACAGTATTGAAACTTGTCGAACTAAATGTCTGTCTGTGGAGAATCAGTATTGTAGTAGTCTAAGACTGTATTTTTTTACATTCATATGAGAGATTTGTCTAACTTAATTAACTAACTAAGATTTAAGATCTTTTTGATACCTTGTACGTCAATTTAATATATAAATGTTCCTTGATTCATTATATGTATGTCTATGAGAGATTACTTTTATCTCCCTTGTGTACCTTCATTCCCTGAAAAAAAGCGTTCTCACATTCGTTTAAAATTGATGCATTTTCTGTTAAATAAAAATATATATTATGTCACTGACTTTTGGGACATCCCTTCTGGATTGTCCAGTCAAAATACTACATAACATGCAAAATAAATTTTAGTACTATATATCATGGGATGATGAAGATTTCACCCAAAGTCACAGAGATAATTACTCCACAAACAGTACAGTCTATAAATTTAAAAATTCTAAACATTAATATGTACACTCCTAAGTAAAAACAACTACGACCAGTACTCGATAAAATAAGTTCACTTGTTGCTTCCCTTCTGGAGCATTGAACTCAAGGTCATTCTATAGAATAATAAGATCAGCTATTTAAAAGCGCCTTTTGCGCATGATCGAGTACGATTGAAGATCAAAACACTATACTATGTTCATAGAATAAATCTGTGACCTTTTCAAGGTCAAATTTTTTAGATTATATAGACTCACCCAGACGTATGTCTGAGACACATTATGTACAGAACTGTTTGTGAGGCTCCCCTCTGCCCTTGTAGAAACGAAGGTCATCGAGCTCCGACTCGCCTGGATTCTCCCGTTGGGAAAATGCCAACCACACCAGCCACCGATAATGCAGGGTTCCACGTAACCTTCAAAGGTCAAACTATAGACGACATCATGATGCGGCTAAAGCGGCGCTGCAATAGCGGAGTGAGTGGAATAAGTGGGTTGACATAATTGTAAATTGTAGCGTAAATTCTTCTCCTGTCATTGTAAATTATTGCTCAATTAATTACTTTGATTATTACATTTGTTAATTACCAATTGTTACTTTTCCGTCCTGTACCCGGATCATAATCATAAGGTACATTAATTACTCAACTCTATAGGCATCATAATAACACGCTAGCTCGTTTTAGGACGCGGGGAGATAATCCCATACGTGTAATCTGAAGTTTATCTTTGTAATAAAGTTCTTTACGATATACGTATGATTTACTTCACTTTGTATGCACCTCTGCTTCGTAATTTTCTTGCTGAACTGAGTTTCCACGAGCCACATAAAGGTAAGTGAGAACACATACACTTATATCAGCAGCTATATATTCTCAAGATCATATTAAATCTCTAATATTATTTTATTTACATACCTTGCGTTATGTTACGTTACAATTCAAAATATAAATAATTGTCGATAAAATGGATGGAGGCTACCAGAGTGTCATACAATTATCCGTTAGATGTCACGACTAACCCGGTGATCGGTCATTCCAGTGATGGTCAGCTGATAGTCTTATGACCATGACATGACGATCATAAATGAACAATTCGGTCATGCTTGCATCTCTAAAAATGACATAATTTAAAACATAATTGATTTATAAGTTTTTGACTTCTGCAGATCTTTCTTAAAATTTTCAATACAATTTTGAAGAATTGATATATAAATTGTATACTTTCATCAAGTGATATTAAAGAACTTGTTTGAATTCATATCCGTTTTATATTTCTTATGTTTAGCTAGTTATCAAAGTGTAATTTTTGTTAGAATTTTTGGGTGAACATTTTACTGAGTTCTTTGAATGCAATTATCATTTGTTCATGATTCAACATGATGTTGTATTTAAATTTATTGGATCATATAGTCATTGTATTGAATTAAGACTTTTTACGATTATAAACGTATCATTTTATGTTGTCTATTTTTCAGTTTATCTGTGTGAACCAGCATGAATTATAGGTGTAATGCCTATAGTACCTTTTTTGGCGGTTTAGCATGCTGGATCTGATGTATATTTCTCTGATTACTATGTATAATATTGTAAAATAAGACTCAATAACAACTTCGGAAAATTAGTAAATAAATAAAAATGTTTATTAATGATTGACAGCAATTAATTAAAAGAAAGAATCCGTGCGGTCAACTCAAGTCACAGTCAAAAACTGGAGATAAACAAACTCTCCTCTCGTTGCTATAAACAATCTAATCGTCAAGCAATCGTCGTTAACTAACAAACTGTCGTTAGTCTAATAGTCATTAGATGGCGACATACAAATATTTTACAATATATTATACCTGAGTTATCCTAAAAACCTTGAAAATGTTTAGCTCATCGTTGTCGCTTTAATTTTGCTTTGGAGCCCTGTTGAACAATACAACATTTCGATCAGTGTGCTTGTTCATTTATTATTTTTAAAACATCTGTCACACCAGTCAGATTTAGATGACTTCAGAAACATAAATATCAGTGCTCTGCAGTGGTCTGGGTGCGACCCGAAAGGTCCACACGACCAACTTCCCAGTGGAAAAAATGGAAAAACACCTCGAATAGAACCCGTTTCCAATTTTTTATAACAGATTTAATTGTTATAAACAAAAAGAGTGAGTTTCTATTTATATTATACGGTTGATAACTTTTTTTTTAGTAAAAGAAAACATGACGCGTCGGAAGAATTCAAATATACCTCATAGATCCTTTTTTTCATTATTTATAACAAATTTTATTGTTATAAACGAAAAAAGTATGTTTTCATTTATGTCATACGGTTAGTAACATTCGTTTAGTAAAAGAAAAAATTATGCATTAAAAATACTCATATATATATATATATATATATATGTAGCATGGATCCCTATTTTTACTGTTTATAACAATTTAAAACTTATTATTTAAATATTACCATGATCAATAATCATTTTTTAGTAACAATGTTCAATTGTTATGGACACAATTCCATATTATTAACAATTATTATTGACTATTATAGCGTCTTCAATGCTGTTTTCTCAATCCTGACACGAGTTTGAAATTCGTTCATTGCTGATTTTGTTTTTTAAAATTTTTTTTTTTTTCTATAAAATGTTGTCATTATATTTTCATACAAGTATTCTAATCATTTAATAATTATATTTTTTTAAAGATTTTGGAATATTATTTAAAAAATGGTATAATTTATAAATTGCAAAATTCAGGTCGTTTTCCATTTTTGCTAGTTTTTTGGTTCTACAAAAAAAAATGGCTTGACCGATTTTGCTGAAAATCTAATCAGTTCTAAGTTACATAATTATGCGTCGAATGCAATTGGTCTCACACCGATATGATTTTTAGTTCTCGAGATAATCGACCAGAAAAATTCGACCGTATTCGACTTTGGGGACATTAAAACGTGGAGATATGTCAAAATTCGGGATTCGCAAAATTGTCCACTGGGAAGTTGGTTATTGATAACGTTAATAATAAAAACTCAAGTACTCCTACTAACTTTCTCTTTAAGTTTAATTTTATTGCACGTTTAGAGGTTCAAGAGGTAATGGTGGCTGTAAAGGGCAAAAGTATGCCCACCTAGGCTGAAAAATATAAGAAAAAGCAGAGCTAAACTCCTACTTTTTCAGATAAGTGCCGCAATATCAATAAATGTCATCAAATAAAAAATGCTAATTAATTCCCAAAGCATAAGAGCGTCCAAATTGTCAATATTTGTTGTTAATGTATGAATTCATAGATTTTTTAATTGTTTTATTAATAATCTCTAATAACTAAAGATAGCTAATGATAATAGACTTATTTCTTAAACATTTTCAGAAGGAATTTTTTTCTCTAAATTTATTTGTTTTTCATAACTAATAACTTATGTCTAGATATATTATTGAGCCTGAGTTAAGAGTTAAAATTCTATTATTAACGTTATTGAGTGAAGAATGTTAATTGTTTATTAAATAGGAAGAGTCAATATAACAAATTTTATTTAAAACGAATAAATATACATATATACAGTACATTTCCATACATAATAATACAATTACTATCATTCCAATATCACACATGCATTCCAGTCCTTAAACACTCTATGTAAAAAATTTAAGTTAGCTTTAAAAAATGATATTTAACAAAAAATAAATTGTTAAGTTAATATACATAGTACATTTTAATTAATCAATAACATAAAATTGATTTTCAAAAGATACTATTAAATATTATAGTACAATTACTAGCATTTCCATATCAAACATTCTTTCCAGTCGTTCAAAACATTTCCAAAAAATTCAATTTAAGTTTAATTTTCAATCTATCTTGAAAAATAATATCATTCAAGGAAATTCAATGTCTGTACAACTATTAAATTGGTTTAATAAATAGTAATATTTACAAATTATGATGCTAAAAGTTAACATTAAAAAAATACAATTTTAACTTAATTAATTTTTCTATCAATTTTTATCTACATCGTTTACATGGTGGAGGCAAACAATCAGAATCATCTTTAAATCTATATATCTCAATATAATTACATAAATTTTCCGCAGTAATAGGTGCTCTAATACTATGGCAAACAGACTGAGCAGTGGTGAAAGAATTGGGAAAAGATTTATCCGTCCTTTCACGCATAAACACCCAATGCCCATTTTCGAATGTACATTCAATTATTTTATTATGTAAATCTTTAATTGCTTTAGTAATTTTTATGTGATCAAATGGTTCTTTTAATCCTCCAACATATAAATGACCTATTTTTCTGGTTAGAATACCCATACCCGATTCAACGACTATTTTTAATTTAAAATCTACAGAATTTAATGGCTTCCATTTTAATACTTCTCCTGCAGTTCCAGGGATGTAGGGCTCCTTCGAAGGCTGGAAGATTAATCCGTCTAGTTGATGACCCAATTGTTTGGCGAATTTTGCACTCAACAAACTGTTGGCTTGTGTGATATCCCAAAAATGCTTTAGTCGGACAGAAAAAGGTTCTTGTTCTCGGCATATTATACCTTCATTTAATGCTCTATAACGGCTTCCCATTATTTCTCTTTCGATGATGGTATATCGATCGGGGAAGAATGATTTTTCAGATACATCGTTCCCGTCATACATGATTACATCATAAGCCAAGTACCTGGGATATTCGGTACTATTTACTTTATCAATGACCATTTCGCTATCCAATAAAGTATCTTTCAGAGATCTTGAAAGATCTCGAGGGTGTGGAAATTTTAATCCAGACACTTGAAAGACACTATTATTCCGATCAATGAAAAATACCTCATTGTCTGCTTGAATCAGCATCATATATCTAGTACCATCAGCTTTCCATGATACTCTATATGGTTTGATATGAAGTAGAACCATATTCTCCTGGACCATGGAGACTGGTTGAGAACCAGGGAAGCCCTTTTTATTCCATTGGCATATGTCTTGAACTCTTTTTTGAATTCTTGCAACTTTAGCTAAATCTTGTACAGGTACCACACTAGAAACTCCAGCCATGAAAACTGGATTTTTAACAATATGTTCCTTATGTCTTCGAGTATGTTTCCTACTTCCGAATTGGTCATGTTCTTCATAGTTTCCTCTGGAGTCAACGGATTCCAAACACCAATTTGGACGTGGTGGTGCAGGCGGTGCATAACTCTCATCATCATATCGTCTGTATAATTCTTTAATGTATTCTTCCTTGTAAATTCCAGGAGGTCTGATAGATGAGAATTCACTAACAGCAGCGTCCAAATTAAATAAATCACTTTCAACTAAGAAGCTTATCAAAAGAAACCCAGTTCTATTGAAACCATGGGTACAATGGACTCCAATAATCTCCAATGGATTTTGTGCAATGAAATTTTTGCGAATTTCAATAAAAACCTTGGTTTGTTTTATGGAGGGAGTTTCTCCATGACCTCGACATTGAAGTTTGAGGTAATGACAACCGTGGGTTTCGACGTCAGCTTTATTATAAAATCTGTCAGTATTTGTCAAATCTATTAGTAATCCCATTTTCAGTCTTTGACTCTTTAATGATGTAAACAACATATTCATAGAAAAAAGACATTCTTCAGAAACTTGACTATTATATTTTTCTGATAGTGGTGTTTTAAATGCAAGAAATTTATTGTTTATTAATTTTATACTTTTTCGAGGACAGTGTAACCATCGTGGAGGGATCATCCCTTTGCTATTTTCGGCACTCCAACTTGACATTGTTCGTTCACTTGACCTCAACTGTATAAATCAAACTTTTTCTATTACAAACACTTGCTTTCACTTTCAAATATTTGTTTTTACGTTTTGATTATGCAAATGTTGCATAAAATTGAAACTGCACTTGTATTTTTACAAAAAAAAAAACAGATCAAAAAACGTATGATGTGCACTGGTTGACATCTAAGTCTCAAGTAATATCAAACAGTTTTCGTTGCCTAGACTTCCAGTCTTGTGCGCCACCTGGTAGCGCATTAAATGCCTCTGGTGGCATAGCTACCTTTTGTAAAAATACAAAGCAAATAACAATCTGAAACACGACTTTGACTATTCTATTACGCATTACATTCAATTCATATAAATACATATATACATTACATTTTTAGATATTATGATACAATTACTATCATTTCAATGTCACACATGTATTCCAGTTTTTAAACACTCTTTGTAAAAAAATTTTATTTAACTTAAAGAAACGCTATTTAAAATAACATTTAACGAAAAAGCATCATTAAGTTAATGTACATAGTACATTTAAATTTTTTCAAATAAAACTATTAAATATAATAGTACAATTACTATTATTTCTATATCACACACCCTTTTCAATCTTCGAACGAATTTCGTATAAATTTAATTTAAGTTTTCTTTTCTACTCTATAATCAGTTATCTAACACCAGAAGCATTTTTTTTTTTAATTACTTTACGCTTCAAAAAAAAATTGTGATAAATTAAATGCATTTGATTATTCGTTGACTCAATCAATAATGAAAAAAAAAAAAAAAATTTAAACATTTTTAACATCGTTCATTGACTTTATTGACGATGAATTAAGTATTGCGAAAGTGAGTTTATTTTTAACAGCTTATTCGTCGTGATGAAACTTTGTCCATTCGTCTTCTTCAGCTTGTGCTTCTCTAGCTAACAACTTATAAACTCTATTCCTCCTGTTTCTACTCCATCTGATAACTAAATTTTCACATTGTAATTTTGTTTTAAAACTAAATGACATTGCAACTTTAACATTGTTTTAACATTTGGTTTTGTCCAACTTGGACCTGATTTTTCACATTCACCTTGATATACCTCAGCAATTAGTACCTTACATAGATCAAATCCTATTATTCTTGCCAGATTGTTTTGCGTTGAAAATAATTATTGTTCCTTTTCCGGTAAATGCTGTTAGATCCTCAACATTATTCAGAACTATTGATGGTGATAGAATTGATGATAATTCTGGCGATAGGACCCTATTGCTACCCTACTATAAGCTGGTAGTGGTTTGTTAGAAATTTCTCGGAGATGAAATAATTTTTTTTCAGCTTCTAATTTTTCTATTTGTAAAAAATGTTTTACACTATAAAATATCGAATTATTTATTAATTTAAATAAATAATTCTCAACTAAATCTGAATATAATAATACGTAAATAGTACTCCACTTATTAACAATAACATTCAAATACATATAAAAACTTACATAAAAATAAGGTTATTTGACTATTATAACGTACAAACACCAGCATATTTTTAACAAATTGACGTTTGTATAATAAATTACCCACTGTTCCTCTTATAATGAATAATATTAATACACAGGCCTCGTTTTTATTTATATGCAGATTTAAAAAAAAATCCACGACGGGCCATTACCGCCGGATAGTTTATTGTTTCGTAGCTATGCCACCAGAGGCATTTAATGCGCTACCAGGTGGCGCACAAGACTGGAAGTCTAGGCAACGAAAACTGTTTGATATTACTTGAGACTTAGATGTCAACCAGTGCACATCATACGTTTTTTGATCTGTTTTTTTTTGTAAAAATACAAGTGCAGTTTCAATTTTATGCAACATTTGCATAATCAAAACGTAAAAACAAATATTTGAAAGTGAAAGCAAGTGTTTGTAATAGAAAAAGTTTGATTTATACAGTTGAGGTCAAGTGAACGAACAATGTCAAGTTGGAGTGCCGAAAATAGCAAAGGGATGATCCCTCCACGATGGTTACACTGTCCTCGAAAAAGTATAAAATTAATAAACAATAAATTTCTTGCATTTAAAACACCACTATCAGAAAAATATAATAGTCAAGTTTCTGAAGAATGTCTTTTTTCTATGAATATGTTGTTTACATCATTAAAGAGTCAAAGACTGAAAATGGGATTACTAATAGATTTGACAAATACTGACAGATTTTATAATAAAGCTGACGTCGAAACCCACGGTTGTCATTACCTCAAACTTCAATGTCGAGGTCATGGAGAAACTCCCTCCATAAAACAAACCAAGGTTTTTATTGAAATTCGCAAAAATTTCATTGCACAAAATCCATTGGAGATTATTGGAGTCCATTGTACCCATGGTTTCAATAGAACTGGGTTTCTTTTGATAAGCTTCTTAGTTGAAAGTGATTTATTTAATTTGGACGCTGCTGTTAGTGAATTCTCATCTATCAGACCTCCTGGAATTTACAAGGAAGAATACATTAAAGAATTATACAGACGATATGATGATGAGAGTTATGCACCGCCTGCACCACCACGTCCAAATTGGTGTTTGGAATCCGTTGACTCCAGAGGAAACTATGAAGAACATGACCAATTCGGAAGTAGGAAACATACTCGAAGACATAAGGAACATATTGTTAAAAATCCAGTTTTCATGGCTGGAGTTTCTAGTGTGGTACCTGTACAAGATTTAGCTAAAGTTGCAAGAATTCAAAAAAGAGTTCAAGACATATGCCAATGGAATAAAAAGGGCTTCCCTGGTTCTCAACCAGTCTCCATGGTCCAGGAGAATATGGTTCTACTTCATATCAAACCATATAGAGTATCATGGAAAGCTGATGGTACTAGATATATGATGCTGATTCAAGCAGACAATGAGGTATTTTTCATTGATCGGAATAATAGTGTCTTTCAAGTGTCTGGATTAAAATTTCCACACCCTCGAGATCTTTCAAGATCTCTGAAAGATACTTTATTGGATAGCGAAATGGTCATTGATAAAGTAAATAGTACCGAATATCCCAGGTACTTGGCTTATGATGTAATCATGTATGACGGGAACGATGTATCTGAAAAATCATTCTTCCCCGATCGATATACCATCATCGAAAGAGAAATAATGGGAAGCCGTTATAGAGCATTAAATGAAGGTATAATATGCCGAGAACAAGAACCTTTTTCTGTCCGACTAAAGCATTTTTGGGATATCACACAAGCCAACAGTTTGTTGAGTGCAAAATTCGCCAAACAATTGGGTCATCAACTAGACGGATTAATCTTCCAGCCTTCGAAGGAGCCCTACATCCCTGGAACTGCAGGAGAAGTATTAAAATGGAAGCCATTAAATTCTGTAGATTTTAAATTAAAAATAGTCGTTGAATCGGGTATGGGTATTCTAACCAGAAAAATAGGTCATTTATATGTTGGAGGATTAAAAGAACCATTTGATCACATAAAAATTACTAAAGCAATTAAAGATTTACATAATAAAATAATTGAATGTACATTCGAAAATGGGCATTGGGTGTTTATGCGTGAAAGGACGGATAAATCTTTTCCCAATTCTTTCACCACTGCTCAGTCTGTTTGCCATAGTATTAGAGCACCTATTACTGCGGAAAATTTATGTAATTATATTGAGATATATAGATTTAAAGATGATTCTGATTGTTTGCCTCCACCATGTAAACGATGTAGATAAAAATTGATAGAAAAATTAATTAAGTTAAAATTGTATTTTTTTAATGTTAACTTTTAGCATCATAATTTGTAAATATTACTATTTATTAAACCAATTTAATAGTTGTACAGACATTGAATTTCCTTGAATGATATTATTTTTCAAGATAGATTGAAAATTAAACTTAAATTGAATTTTTTGGAAATGTTTTGAACGACTGGAAAGAATGTTTGATATGGAAATGCTAGTAATTGTACTATAATATTTAATAGTATCTTTTGAAAATCAATTTTATGTTATTGATTAATTAAAATGTACTATGTATATTAACTTAACAATTTATTTTTTGTTAAATATCATTTTTTAAAGCTAACTTAAATTTTTTACATAGAGTGTTTAAGAACTGGAATGCATGTGTGATATTGGAATGATAGTAATTGTATTATTATGTATGGAAATGTACTGTATATATGTATATTTATTCGTTTTAAATAAAATTTGTTATATTGACTCTTCCTATTTAATAAACATTAACATTCTTCACTCAATAACGTTAATAATAGAATTTTAACTCTTAACTCAGGCTCAATAATATATCTAGACATAAGTTATTAGTTATGAAAAACAAATAAATTTAGAGAAAAAAATTCCTTCTGAAAATGTTTAAGAAATAAGTCTATTATCATTAGCTATCTTTAGTTATTAGAGATTATTAATAAAACAATTAAAAAATCTATGAATTCATACATTAACAACAAATATTGACAATTTGGACGCTCTTATGCTTGGGAATTAATTAGCATTTTTTATTTGATGACATTTATTGATATTGCGGCACTTATCTGAAAAAGTAGGAGTTTAGCTCTGCTTTTTCTTATATTTTTCAGCCTAGGTGGGCATACTTTTGCCCTTTACAGCCACCATTACCTCTTGAACCTCTAAACGTGCAATAAAATTAAACTTAAAGAGAAAGTTAGTAGGAGTACTTGAGTTTTTATTATTAACGTTATCAATAACCAACTTCCCAGTGGACAATTTTGCGAATCCCGAATTTTGACATATCTCCACGTTTTAATGTCCCCAAAGTCGAATACGGTCGAATTTTTCTGGTCGATTATCTCGAGAACTAAAAATCATATCGGTGTGAGACCAATTGCATTCGACGCATAATTATGTAACTTAGAACTGATTAGATTTTCAGCAAAATCGGTCAAGCCATTTTTTTTTGTAGAACCAAAAAACTAGCAAAAATGGAAAACGACCTGAATTTTGCAATTTATAAATTATACCATTTTTTAAATAATATTCCAAATCTTTAAAAAATATAATTATTAAATGATTAGAATACTTGTATGAAAATATAATGACAACATTTTATAGATTTTAAAAAACAAAATCAGCAATGAACGAATTTCAAACTCGTGTCAGGATTGAGAAAACAGCATTGAAGACGCTATAATAGTCAATAATAATTGTTAATAATATGGAATTGTGTCCATAACAATTGAACATTGTTACTAAAAAATGATTATTGATCATGGTAATATTTAAATAATAAGTTTTAAATTGTTATAAACAGTAAAAATAGGGATCCATGCTACATATATATATATATATATATATATGAGTATTTTTAATGCATAATTTTTCTTTTACTAAACGAATGTTACTAACCGTATGACATAAATGAAAACATACTTTTTTCGTTTATAACAATAAAATTTGTTATAAATAATGAAAAAAAGGATCTATGAGGTATATTTGAATTCTTCCGACGCGTCATGTTTTCTTTTACTAAAAAAAAAGTTATCAACCGTATAATATAAATAGAAACTCACTCTTTTTGTTTATAACAATTAAATCTGTTATAAAAAATTGGAAACGGGTTCTATTCGAGGTGTTTTTTCCATTTTTTCCACTGGGAAGTTGGTCGTGTGGACCTTTCGGGTCGCACCCAGACCACTGCAGAGCACTGATATTTATGTTTCTGAAGTCATCTAAATCTGACTGGTGTGACAGATGTTTTAAAAATAATAAATGAACAAGCACACTGATCGAAATGTTGTATTGTTCAACAGGGCTCCAAAGCAAAATTAAAGCGACAACGATGAGCTAAACATTTTCAAGGTTTTTAGGATAACTCAGGTATAATATATTGTAAAATATTTGTATGTCGCCATCTAATGACTATTAGACTAACGACAGTTTGTTAGTTAACGACGATTGCTTGACGATTAGATTGTTTATAGCAACGAGAGGAGAGTTTGTTTATCTCCAGTTTTTGACTGTGACTTGAGTTGACCGCACGGATTCTTTCTTTTAATTAATTGCTGTCAATCATTAATAAACATTTTTATTTATTTACTAATTTTCCGAAGTTGTTATTGAGTCTTATTTTACAATATTATACATAGTAATCAGAGAAATATACATCAGATCCAGCATGCTAAACCGCCAAAAAAGGTACTATAGGCATTACACCTATAATTCATGCTGGTTCACACAGATAAACTGAAAAATAGACAACATAAAATGATACGTTTATAATCGTAAAAAGTCTTAATTCAATACAATGACTATATGATCCAATAAATTTAAATACAACATCATGTTGAATCATGAACAAATGATAATTGCATTCAAAGAACTCAGTAAAATGTTCACCCAAAAATTCTAACAAAAATTACACTTTGATAACTAGCTAAACATAAGAAATATAAAACGGATATGAATTCAAACAAGTTCTTTAATATCACTTGATGAA
The DNA here is from genome assembly GCF_013357705.1 of Chelonus insularis. Taxonomy (NCBI): domain Eukaryota; kingdom Metazoa; phylum Arthropoda; class Insecta; order Hymenoptera; family Braconidae; genus Chelonus; species Chelonus insularis. The sequence continues at coordinate 23,888 of NW_023276476.1, forward strand.
AGTATACAATTTATATATCAATTCTTCAAAATTGTATTGAAAATTTTAAGAAGATCTGCAGAAGTCAAAAACTTATAAATCAATTATGTTTTAAATTATGTCATTTTTAGAGATGCAAGCATGACCGAATTGTTCATTTATGATCGTCATGTCATGGTCATAAGACTATCAGCTGACCATCACTGGAATGACCGATCACCGGGTTAGTCGTGACATCTAACGGATAATTGTATGACACTCTGGTAGCCTCCATCCATTTTATCGACAATTATTTATATTTTGAATTGTAACGTAACATAACGCAAGGTATGTAAATAAAATAATATTAGAGATTTAATATGATCTTGAGAATATATAGCTGCTGATATAAGTGTATGTGTTCTCACTTACCTTTATGTGGCTCGTGGAAACTCAGTTCAGCAAGAAAATTACGAAGCAGAGGTGCATACAAAGTGAAGTAAATCATACGTATATCGTAAAGAACTTTATTACAAAGATAAACTTCAGATTACACGTATGGGATTATCCTCCCCGCGTCCTAAAACGAGCTAGCGTGTTATTATGATGCCTATAGAGTTGAGTAATTAATGTACCTTATGATTATGATCCGGGTACAGGACGGAAAAGTAACAATTGGTAATTAACAAATGTAATAATCAAAGTAATTAATTGAGCAATAATTTACAATGACAGGAGAAGAATTTACGCTACAATTTACAATTATGTCAACCCACTTATTCCACTCACTCCGCTATTGCAGCGCCGCTTTAGCCGCATCATGATGTCGTCTATAGTTTGACCTTTGAAGGTTACGTGGAACCCTGCATTATCGGTGGCTGGTGTGGTTGGCATTTTCCCAACGGGAGAATCCAGGCGAGTCGGAGCTCGATGACCTTCGTTTCTACAAGGGCAGAGGGGAGCCTCACAAACAGTTCTGTACATAATGTGTCTCAGACATACGTCTGGGTGAGTCTATATAATCTAAAAAATTTGACCTTGAAAAGGTCACAGATTTATTCTATGAACATAGTATAGTGTTTTGATCTTCAATCGTACTCGATCATGCGCAAAAGGCGCTTTTAAATAGCTGATCTTATTATTCTATAGAATGACCTTGAGTTCAATGCTCCAGAAGGGAAGCAACAAGTGAACTTATTTTATCGAGTACTGGTCGTAGTTGTTTTTACTTAGGAGTGTACATATTAATGTTTAGAATTTTTAAATTTATAGACTGTACTGTTTGTGGAGTAATTATCTCTGTGACTTTGGGTGAAATCTTCATCATCCCATGATATATAGTACTAAAATTTATTTTGCATGTTATGTAGTATTTTGACTGGACAATCCAGAAGGGATGTCCCAAAGTCAGTGACATAATATATATTTTTATTTAACAGAAAATGCATCAATTTTAAACGAATGTGAGAACGCTTTTTTTCAGGGAATGAAGGTACACAAGGGAGATAAAAGTAATCTCTCATAGACATACATATAATGAATCAAGGAACATTTATATATTAAATTGACGTACAAGGTATCAAAAAGATCTTAAATCTTAGTTAGTTAATTAAGTTAGACAAATCTCTCATATGAATGTAAAAAAATACAGTCTTAGACTACTACAATACTGATTCTCCACAGACAGACATTTAGTTCGACAAGTTTCAATACTGTACTCAAGCTAAGCTTATGGCAGTCTTTGGAATGTTCTTAAATTAATATAGATAGTTTAAATTTTAATTATAACAAAGAATTATGATAACTAGAGTCTTTTTATGTCACATAGTTTTTGGCTTCAATAGTAATCTTCGTATTAGTATTTTGGTTCTTCTTCGTAGTAAGTCAGCACATGAACCGAGAGTCGTGGATGCATAGCATTCAATAGTGGTAGTTCCGGGTTGTCCTTGAGATTTTCTCTTCGGTCTTTTGGTCTCTCTTGAGATGTACTAGAGGAATTAGTCTTAATTTAAGTAGTACATCGGAGTACTCTGGCGATGCTGTTGGTGGTAGAGGACTTGGAGGTTGGTTTCCATGGACATGAGAGGCATCTATGCTTAGTGGTGGTGTAGATACTTTGTCCAAAAAGTCCTCGAGGTCAACTAGTGGTGTTTAACTGGGCACTACTATAGGTGTCACCCTTGGTGGTTCCTGTATTGGTGGTGGTAACGAAGTGATTGTGACATGTAAGGACACTGGTACCGGTGGTCCCATTGATGAAACAAGTGCATCTCGGATCGATGCGAAGATGTTAACAAGTTGATCTGAAGATGACATTTTCAATCTGTAACATACTGGCTATGCTTTGTGTGTGCGAAACTTCAAGTCGTTGATATGATAAGTCCTCAGCTTTTTACTATGCTTTGAAATCAGAGTTACTACAGTAGGAGAAATTAAAGACTCTACTATTGCTGGCGCTATATATTTACGCGCTAGTTTAGAAGAGAAGTGCTCGGGAGCTTTACTCAATTGTCGCAACTCGTTCAGACGGTCTATTCTAAGCTTAAGATAATCTATATTGGTGAGCTGATCATATTTCACCGTTTACTTTATCCTTAAGATTACGAGGACTTCTGCCAAACATTAGGAAGTATGGAGTGCATTTAGTCACCGAGTTGTATGCAGTGTTATATGCATACTCTAACTCACGCAGATTCTCATCCCAAGTGCGATGATCATAGTTGGACAGATAGTTAGAAATCATCGTATTCGATATGCCTTTTTGAAGTAGAAAATGGACCAATTGAGTTAATAGAAAAATCGACCATGGAACAAGCATGGGTTGATAACCTTAATGTGAGGTCGCCTTCATTGATTATATTTATTCATGAAACATACTTCACATGGGATTACGTAATCACGAACCATACGAGACATGTTAGGAAAGAAATACTGTGACTTTACTCTAGCATATGTTTTGTCAACGCCCAGGTGGCCTGAAGTCACCTCATTATGGGGCTTGATGAAGAATGTTAACTATAGTTTTGTACTCTGGAGGATTCTCTTTTCAATAATTATCTGAGACTGTGGTTTTAAGATCGAAGGTATAGAAATGCGCTATTTCGAGAGGCAAGGTCACTAAAGATGGGTTGAAGGATACTCAGGCATTTTTTCATATACCTTGGAGGATTAATAGGATCGGGTTGGAAGTTTTCTTAAAAAACACGAGATAAGGCATCGAGAGCTTCGTTACGAGTGCCACGACAATGAACAAATCTAAAGTTGAAGGTTGACGAAAGGACTGCCCATCTGGACAGACGACTTTTGAGATCTGATGCAGTTGTGAGATGAGTTAAGGCGGAGTGATCGGTGTAGACCGTCACAGGACTGCCTTCATGAAATGGCGCAGTTTAGTAACCACCCATATGACAGCTAGGCACTCTTTATCAGAAGTATGATAGTTTCGCTCTGCTTGTGAGAATTGTCTCGAAATGCAGCAATTTAGACATTCCCTATCCTCTTTTTCATCATATTGGGACTAAGATCGCGCCTATTCCCACGTCACTAGCGTCAGTATAAGGGCGAAACGGCAACGATGAATCTGCCGGATACAAGGTGGGGGCATTAGTCAACGCCTTCTTGTTGCAACAAACGCCTTTTGTACTTCCGCAGTCCAATTCCAATTAACTTTTTGTTCTGAAGAATTCTAAGTATATTAGGAAGTAAATAACCAAACTCAAATGTCCGAGCGTTTCAGCTGCCGTAACCAATACGAAGTTGCCGAGATCCATCCTGTTTAGCTACCAGGAAAGATTCACTACACCAGATGCTATGTGTCCTCGTGATATAGCCGAGTTGTAGACAAAATTAAGTACCCAGAGTTAGTTAGGTACCGGGGGTCTGGGTTCGGCAGAGATCTTAACATTCCTACACATATTTATAAACGACAGGCACAAGCGGAAAAGCTATTTCACAAGATGAGACGCCTTTCGCGAATGCATTGGGGACTTAATTACCACACTTGTCTAACTATATATAGGGGGTGCTTCCTGCCGGTGATTGCTTATGCGTCCCCCAGCCTGGAGCGATTTATGTACGCTAAAGATTGGCTGACCCTTGCGGGTCGCGCACGCTCGCGCATTTACCCCGAGAGACGGCCTCTGCGTGGCGATAGGCGTCCCGCCTATACGCATAGCGATCGGTGATCTCAATGCGCGATATACACTTCGTACCGACGAAGCAGTTACGTAAAACAATGTTAGGATTTCTCTGAGTGACAATACGTCAGAAGAATCGTTGACGCTGATGATAAACCTCAGGTTACAAACACTTAAAATATGGCAGGAAGAATGGGATGCGTCCGAGACGGGTCGCAAAACATGCTAATTCTTCCTAACATAGCAGATAGGCTTGATAATAATTGGATATGCCGATGAACAACCTGATGACGCCAATATTCACAGGACATGGCATATTTCGTGCACAATATGCCACCGAAACAGACCCAACCTGCCCTAATTGCAATAGGGGAGACGACGACACAGTGGAGCACTTCCTGTTGCACTGTCCCGCATATAGAGACAAACGTAATGATCTCATAACGGTCATACGTTTCGGAAACGAACGTTGACCTCAGCCTAACGTGGCCTGAAATAGCGCCAAAATTCGTCAAAACAAAGGACACATGTAAAGCCTCGAACAATTTGTCAAGGCGTGCGCGGAAAGAAATTGTTCGAGGAGATCAAAGAATCCGCGAGGGGTGAGAGAAAAGAGGAGGATAGTGCGAACGGGAGCAGCAATGCCCAACACAACAGAATCCTCCGCCCCCGTAGAAGTAGTAGGTCATTACCAGCGCCGTAAAACATAGCTCGTAAACTTTATTGATCCACACCTGGGTATGGTCGGAGCACCTAGGCACCGGTTGCAGGTCTGCAACCTTCGCAGAACACCTGTAACCTGTGGATCAAACGGATAGGAATTTTATTCTCCATTTCACTTTACTTTACTTAATATCTCCAATAATAATAAAACCTTTATATATTTCAGAAAACACCTAATACTAAACATTTTTTTCAGCTGTCGATAATGTAATGGTGCTCCCCTCACACCATAAACAACTGTGGCCGCCGACCAAAGCGGATAATACTGGTACTACGGGAGACCGAAATCCAAGCCCGCATCCAGGGCTGCAAAGTCGAAAAACGACATGTAGGAACCGGTTGCTTTCGGTCAATTGAGGTTGAACTCGTAGTGGTATGTCGCAGGCCTTGGGCTAGATGCATGTATCCTCGTGCCTTTTTAAAGACGCGAAAATATTACGTTCCAAGTTACGCACTCACAAGAAGTAGAGCCATTCCCAGAGTTATGCCCTATAAGGCGAGGTACTCAAATAAAATGTCCTTTTCAGGATAGGGAACAAGGATTTGGAGCTGTTGCAACACCATCTTCAGAGCATCCTGGGTGAGCTGACCTTCATACTTAACAGTAAAGGGCATTGGGTGAAGCCGCGGGAAAAATTATTATTGTAAATTATTTGTAACTCTTCGTCGTCATTCCGGCCTGTACCCGGGCGTCATTACTTCAGTCTTTTCTCCATAACGTGGAGGTTATATTGTACAGTTTAGAGCCGCTTTAAGGTCACGGAGGATAATCCCGCGCAATCTTTTGTCAATAACTAAGTCAATATTAACCAGTTGTGTTGGATGCAGTAATCATGGGTTTTCCCCTCTAGATTAAGTTGCATGTACTTCCAGAGTCCCAAGGATGCTGGAGGAGAAGATGTCTCTTACACTACGATTAATCCTTTTTCACGATTGCGATCAAACTCTTACGTCGTATTGATAACGTTGCCGAAGTCCACTCAAAGACATTGTTATTCACATCATATTCGCATTAATTCGCTTCGTCTTATTCTCATCGAATCTCATCTCCAGAAGTAGATTAAAGTAAGTGACAACGAGTACACATAGTACAGCACCAGTTAGAGTATAGGTAAAATTAAGTGACAGAGACCCCAGAGTCCGAGTACTCTGGTAAAACAACTTCATCGCGATCTCCGAAGATTTAAAATCATCATTTTTAAATCATAGTCTGACGCAAACTGCCATTTCCCCGCTAAAATATCTCAGTATATTGATATGGATTTTTATTATATTTATATATCAAAATGTTCACAATTTCGTTAAACTTATTCGACCCTCTCTAAAACTGAAAAAGTAAAAATAATGAAATACACTGCAAAATCAATGAATATTCATTGATTTTGCAGTGTATTTCATTATTTTTACAGCGAGTTTCCACACTATTCTGAGTCATCAGCTAAATTATTAAGAATAGCATTAACTCTGTCCCTGAGATAATTTATTATACAATTAGATATTGACTGTTATAACTATTCGTGTTTATAAAATTTAATGAGATATTTTATACTGGTGATTTTTAACTGCGCTCAAGATCTGTACTTAATCCCAATTATTAAACTAGAGTCACGTATTTTTTGTTACAATAAAATAAATGTAATTCTGTTAGTTTCTATGAAATACACTTCTAAGTGTAGTTAAACAATAATAATAATACAATAAATAAAGAAATAATAATAAATTTAAATTTTGGATTTGTCCTGATTTACCGGATGTTAAAATTGTAAAATACAATATAAAGCTAAATATAAATATATTATTTGTACACATAAGTGCATGAGGTAAAACAGGTTTCTTCGATAAATGGTTAAATATTTACTACAAAATTTTAATGTATGAATCATTGATAATTGAAACTGACAAAAAATAATGAATCATTAGGAGTTTCGTATTATTTTAACAATTTTAAACTAGCTTGTTAACAACATAAAAACAATAGTTACTTCAAAAGTCATAAGCCTTATGTATGTATTACGAGGAAAAGTAATTAAACTAGTCTTGAATTTTCGTCTGGAAGTGAGACTCTATAATTTCCCTATGTCGCCATTATAACTCTTTCGGTAGTTTGATTATACATGTGCGTCTCATCTGTTAAATGTTCTCGTCTATCTTAGGTAACCACCCAATACCCAACCAGGGGTTACCTGGTTTTGAGATTCAAGCTAGAGTTGATCCTAATTTTATGGCTCATCTGTTTGACAAAGAAAATGGTAGAATTTCTAACATAAACAATATTTCAAACAGATTGTACTTTCGTGGAAATGATTTAAGAATTTTCCCACTTACCATGAAATTGAATTCTTGTCACAAATATTTTGGTAACACCCTTAAATCAATTACAATGAACGTAAGGTTCAAAAGCTCAGATGATTCTAATCCATATTAATTTTTAATGAGTTAACTTGTTAGTCATGTACTGAATAATGATTTGAGTTAATGTATTTTTTAAATATGCAATTGATAGAATGTGTGGTATTATTGAAAAACTATCGAGTGTGCAAAAAAATCATACAACAACGACAAGCTAGAGAAACTGAAATTTGTCCAGTACGGAGAGAACTATATTCCCAATGTTTTGATGAATTATCCTTTTAAGGTAGTACGTATACGAAAGCAATATTTTAAGAAATTTCCAAATTTTGGAATATAATTAAATAAATTCATAATGCACATACTGTTACGATTAAAAGACGATTTATCTAATCAAACGCGAGATAATTACAATTAAAAATGACATTTTTGTACATGTAGCATAGGAGAAGCGTGGGAAAATGACAAATTTTTTTGTTTTTTTTCTTTGAAGGGCTTTCAACCATCTTGATGAAAAACTAATAGTTGTTAAAATAGTATATCCGGAATAAGTAGAGAAAAAAACAGAAATTATTCACCTCGTAATTCAGACAAACGATTGAACTAAACAAAATATTTCGACGGTTAATTTTAGTGGAGGGGATAGAAGAGCAATCGTAAGAAATTGAAGCAGCAACGTTGTATAGAGTCAGATGGTGGTGCAGTAGTTGAGGCCACTAATATATGAGAAATTCTGAAAAAAACCTTAATTTTTATTTAATAACAATCATCTACATAAATTCAAATAAACGAATAAGTCTTATAAAACACTTTATTGATTTATAATCGATCATAACATTAAATATAGAATATATTAAACGATATATTTATAAAGAAGTATTAAACGAAACATTAAGAACAAATAACATATACTTATTAAAATATTTACTAATAATGAACTATTTTTTATAAAATATAGAAGAGAAATATATTAATGAGGAACATATATCACTGATTTTCTTCAAAAAAATTAATTAATTTATCAAGTACTCGTTGATCTTGAGTTACTCTTGGCTTTTTATCCCTCCCAGGATTTTTAACGAATTATATTAATTCTTCTGCTTCGTTATTTTCATATGTAGTTATTAAGTCTTTATATTCGAGCAGATATGTAGGGGGGTTCTGGCGTATCCTACCTTACTGACAGTGCCGGTAATTTACCACCCAAGCCGGCAACTTACCGACTGTGGGCGTAGTTGCCGATTTTCCTGCTAGATGGCGCTGTACCGATTTGCAGTCGGTAATTGTTACCGATCTAGGCCGCGCTGCTGTTGTGGCGGGAAAATAATTCAAATTAAAATTTTTGAAAATTCTAAATTTGAATTTTGAAAAATTTTGTTGGTAATTTTTACCAATCTAGTGTCGGTAACTGTTATCGATCTTCTCCACCAGGTTGCGCTGTTGTAATGACGCGCGAAATGTGAATTTTAAAAAGTTCAAAATTTTTATGATGCTAATGTTTAATTTAAATATTCTAAAAGTATATTTTACTTAACTTATATATTTTTATTCTATTATTGAATTATTCTTGATACTTTTAATTTTTAGTAAATTAATTTAATGCATAAACCTTACTTTACAGGAAAGGTTGAGTTGTGAAAATTAGATTTTTTATTGCAATTAAACAAATTTTATTACATAATTGACAAAAACATATAATAAAATGAATTTTTTTACATTAATTCCTTCAAAATATCCACTTCCTGCCTATTCAGTGTCGTGTATTATGGGATCCTGATGGGTGTTGACTTCATTTGTTTCAATAAATTTGAAATTATTCCAATTTCCACCAATGTATTGAAGTGATAAGTTATTTTTCTTTATAAAGTCGATCAAGGTGTTATATCCAGTGTCGTCTTGTAATGCTTCAGTTGATCTTTTTGGCAGAAAAACTATGAAGTCGTCATCCAGTGTGGCAATGACTGCGTCACCATGTCTTGATTTCACTCTTTTCAATCCTGTCACTTGATATTTTCGTGTAGTTCCTAATTCTGACATTTTTTTCTTCGGTTTTGAGTATTATTCGCAATACTGTTGATGTAATCGATTTTTGTATTTTATTTCACTCAACAATGTATTAAACTTGACAACGTAATTATTACTTTATTTTCTCTCAATAGTGCACAGCTAAGTGTGGATTCGATGATTTTTGTAGCAGAACTGATTTCAAAATGTCTCGTCTGTTTAATATAATCTACACTCTATCGGTAAATCTTCGGTTCTTAGAAAGTTTAACCGTTATATTCAGTTTGTTCTGACTTCGAGTCGGCCGGACGAGCAAACAAAAAACTAGTGAACTGTAATAATTAAGAGCAGAATAACGAAACAGGTTGGATGCTAGAAGGTTGCTTAAAACGAAATAGTTTATTAACACCAAAACTGTATGGTTTTTTTCACTTTTATTAACAATTAACAATAAATAGTACGAGAGAGAGAACTAATCACTAAGGTTCATTGAGTTGTCCGTAATTCAACTATTTTTTCACTTGAAGATTGTTTGCTAGTTAATGTTTCACCAAAAAAAACCGTCTCAAAACAGTGAATAGCAACATTCACGGTATACACCAGAGTTGTTCGGGTGTGCGATGTATATGTGAATGTCCGTGAGGCTCTATGGCGTCGACGCCAGTTCAGCTTCGCGCCCAAAGACACTACAACTGACTTTACTGGACCACTGGCACTGATGAGAGTAATTATGATGATTCACTTTTGTTCGTGAGAGTTGTCTGAGTCTACTTGACTGTATTTGGTACTACCAAAGGTGAGCTGACTGCACAAAACCGCGATTTGACTGCGACAAATTACACAGAGATGACCGCGTGATTTGCCTGGAGCTAACTGACGCCACAAGTGCTCGACCGCATGCTTGTTGGCGTCACTAGGGCCGTAGAGTTGCCTTCTGGGCCATGAGGGAAATACTTCCCGATGATTGGTCCAGTGAGTTGACTGACGCGCCGGTGGACAAGTCCGGCATTGACAATTTTCAAATATTCTGAGACTTGCTGACTTGGGGCCCTCCAAGTCAGAACACAGTTCTTAGAATTTCTTTTGTTAGTTTCATAAGAACGGCGTCTATGTCAATGACATCATATATTTTTCGTATGACGTACATTTCCATGTAAGTGACGTCATAAAAACTTTTTCCCGCCGTATATGACGTTTTATTTTTAATATAATAAGCGAAGTATTCACATTGATTTTAATATCGTGCAGTGAAAAAGAAACAATAAATCGATTACATAAATAACATTGCAAATATAACTAAAAACCTGTAAAGAAATTGGCTGACTTACAAGTAGAGCATAGATACAGAGTGACTGGTCTGAAAAGAGTTAATACAAATCATGGTGATGCATTAACTGCAACAATCGACGACAAGTTCTTTGTTCATTTACCATCAAGATTGTCAAATGCTTTGAGAGAAGATAATATTACTTTCAACAATTTACTTGATTACGTCAAAGAAGATAATTTGGAACTCATATTCTTCGGTGGCAAATGGAATAGCTGCAAATTTGAACCTCGAGGGAAAGAAATTGATCAGGAGAAAGGAGAAAAAGAAGGTAATTTATCCATTAATTAATAATCAAGTAAAAAATAACAGATAGAAAAAAATCTATTGAATTTTCGAGACAATTATTTTCATGGAAATGACGTCATTAACTTTTCTCCCACTTTTTTTGGTAGAAGGGGTGAAAAACGGTAGTGGGGAGCTCAAAAGCATCAGAGCCATTGAGGGACTCTTTTCTCAGTTCAAAATTAGTCTTGCAGAGAGAACGAGTGATCACCATGGATCTCGTTATTGATATAAAAGGCTATCGTTTTTCTAACGGAAAAGTGATTGTGAAAGAGTTGGCTTCATGTAAATGGCTAGGATTGGAAGAAATTTGTGAATATCATTTTTTATTTAAACCACCATGTGATTACAGTGAATTATCTATTGATGAAGAATGGGACGTTGATGTTGGTAAAAAATATTATCATGGACTTTCATGGGAAATTGGTGATACACCATATGAAACACTGGACAAGTACTTCAAAGAGACATTGAACAACGTACGTTATATTTTTGTACGAGATTATGAAGTGCAATATTTCCTGGAATCATTGATAAAAACAGATATTCCGATTATTAACTTGGAAAGAGAGAATTTTGCAATTTATGATGTTACTGGATTCATGTGTCCACATCGTGGCCAACACAACAAAGGAATAGTGAATAAAGGAATAAATATAGCACTTCCACGTCTATACTTCCATCGATACAAATGTGCACTTACAAATATAAAGAAACTGAACCAATGGGTTTTTGAGAATATTTCGATTCTTGATGATGATATCAGACCAATCAGAATTTATCGAGTAACCAAAAATTTACTTAAGTTGAATCCAACAGATTTAAAACTTTTAACGAAAGAATTCATCATTGAAGAGGCTGCAAATAATATTGACACTGCATGGGAAAAACTGCCTAATGAATGGAAATCAGATGAGGATTTAAAATGTATCGACGATGTTACAATCATTATCCACCAAAAGACGACCAAAATGATGGCTCTATACCATTTGTTAAGGATTGTAAAATGTGTAATGAAGAATAAAATGTTTTGTAAAATGTGTTATAAAAATAAAAACAATTTTTTCTTACATAATTTATTTTGTTTTATTTATACAATCAATTTTTCTCAATAATACAGGATTAATTATAATATTAGCTGCTTCTTCCCAACATCCTTGTCTGGCTGCTCTGTAAACATAAGTCCATGCATGCATTATGTGTATTTTCGGTTGAAGATTAAATTGAACAGATTTTTGTTCCATTATAATAATTTTCTTAATTGTCCACTCAAAGGTTTGTATTCAACAATTCGATCATGAATGATTAAACAATATGCTGATGTATTATCGGGTATCGGTTTTGTAGATTCAAATTCGATTCGCACATCGACAGGTCCAGATTTTAATGATTCATTTTGTTTTGAACAATCGATGACAATTAAAGGTGCTTTTCCGATAAATTGTTCTTTTGTGAGAAGAGGTTCTGGATCTTTACCATAATATGATTCTTGGAAATTTTTGTACATATCATATAATAATGCATATTGATTGTGAGCTATGTCAAGATTCAAGTTGCCATATGGATAACATTGTGAATTGAGAAAAAGTTCTACGTCTCTCAAATTACAATGATCGAATTGACTGGAATCTTTTCTTACATCATTTTTTCGTGCTGTTTGAAATGCCAATATAACATATCTCGGTTTCTCCAATTGTGTTGATGTTTTCACCATCCAGACGTTTTTCGTTGTTCTCGGTAACAATGGATATTCATAAGTTTCCCATGATCGAAAACTCACTGTTATCGGCGGATCCTTGGCAATATAATTTAATAATTGTATTTTTCTTGGATCCGATACTGTGATGTAAGGAATCATCCATTCAATTTTCGTCAATGTAATTTTTTCATCTGTACTAGCTGCAGCTTGTACTATTGCATTTAGATCGGTGTTTGAACGTGTTAAAACAAGTTCATGCCTAGCATTGACAATAATGCGATGATAATCTTCAGCAAATCCCAATAACATATTCAATGGCAACAAAATGTCAAAGTATCCTTTATTATCCATAAGCTTTTCATCATTGACAATCCAATCTGTATTATCTAAATAATTTAATTGACTTGGATGAAGTGATTTGGTTGAACGCCAAATGAACTATTTATGCCATCAAGTGACATAGAAGGAATTATAGTGGAGAAAGTCATTGATGTTTTATTAGCACAAGTTGAAGAGCGAGATTCAGGATGGTCCATGGTGGAAATCATTCATCTCCAAGTCAATATTAATAGATATGATCCATTAGTAGCAGGCGAATCAACTTGGATTGCTCTACCACAGTTCATTCAAAATAAAAAAGCAGTGCTAAATATCAAGAATAATGATCAATGTTGCTTTTTTTGGGCAGCTACAGCAGCACTATTTCCAGCTGAAAATAACATAAACAGCACATCATCATATCCAGATTTTAGGACGATTTTCAAGTATCAAGGTATTAATTTTCCAACAACCTTATATGATATTCCAACGTTTGAACTAGATAATAATCTTTCAATTAATGTTTATGGATTAAAGAATAAGGATAAAATAGTTCCATCATACTTAAGTAAATTTCCTTGCGAAAATCGAATACATTTATTGATGGTAGAAAGTAATGTTAAAGTTGATAATAATAATAATATAAAACCTATCTATCATTTTTGTTTAATTAAAGATCTCTCCAGATTGGTTAGTTCTCAAATTTCTAATGGTAAAACAAAAAAATTTCTGTGTAATAGATGTTTGTGTCATTTTAAATTTCAACAATCATTCGATAATCATCGGGAAGATTGCATTAAAATGAATAAGACTGCTATTACCTTCCCTGAAAATGATGAAAAAATTAAGTTCAAAAATCATAAAAATAAGGAACAAGTTCCATTTGTTGTTTATGCTGATCTGGAATGCATTCTTGAACCGGACGATACGAAACAAAAACATATTCCATGCAGTGTTGCTTTCTATGCTCATTGCTCATTTGATAAATCTAAATCTTATTTTTCATTGAAACGCGATGTAGATTGCATTGATTGGTTCATTGGAGAATTAAAAAAATTATCAGAACATGTAAAAGACACTATTAAACATGTTGTGCCAATGAAACCATTAACTTTCCAGCAGCAGAAAGCTCATAATGATGCTAAAAAATGTCATATTTGTAATCAAAATTTTTTAAATGAAGAAATTAAAGTTCGAGATCATTGCCATTTCACAGGTGCTTATCGTGGTCCTGCACATAACAGATGTAATTTAAATTATCAATCTTCTCACATCATTCCTGTTGTTTTTCACAATCTTTCTGGATATGATTCTCATTTTTTAATTAAATCTTTGGTATCAACATCATTTGAAGGTAAAGTCGAATTATTACCAATCAATAAAGAAAAATATATAGCTTTCACCAAAACAGTTGGTAAGAAAGAAAAAAAATTTCGTAGAAATAATAGAAAAAGAACTTGTGAAATAGTCATTAAATTGCAATTCATAGATTCATTTAGATTCATGGCTAGCAGTATTGATCAATTAGCATCTTTTTTAGATAATGATAAAAAAAATATCACTAAAAGATTTTACAATGATCTGGAAAAATTTAAATTGGTAGTGAGAAAAGGTGTTTTCCCCTATGAATATATAGATGACTGGGATAAACTTAATGAAACTCAGCTTCCTGCTCAATCAGCTTTTTACTCAAAGTTGAATAATGCAAACATTTCAGATGAAGATTGTCAACATGCACTCACTGTATGGAATAAGTTTCAACTTTAGACTTTAGGTGATTATTCAGATTTATATTTGAAGACTGATGTTTTACTATTAGCAGATATCTTTGAAAATTTTCGTGAGAATTGTCTAGCTGCTTATAACCTTGATCCATTACATTATTTAACTGCACCAGGTCTAGCTTTCGATGCTATGTTAAAATACACAGAAATAGAACTTGATCCTTTACAAGATGTTGAAATGTTGAATTTTATTGAGAAAGGTATAAGAGGAGGTGTATCTCAATGTAGTAATAGATATGCTAAAGCTAATAATCATTACATGGGAGATAAATATGATCAAAACAAAGATGAATCACATCTGATGTATTTTGATGTGAATAATCTTTATGGTGCTGCAATGAGTGAATATTTACCCACTGGTTCATTCGAGTGGGTTACTGATAATTTTGATTTGAATAACAATATTGAGAATTTAATTTTAAATATTCCTAAAAATTCTTCTACTGGCTATATTTTTGAAGTAGATTTAGATTATCCACAATCATTAAATGAACACCATAAAGATTTACCAGTATGCCCTGAACATTGGCAACCACCAGATAGCAAATGTGAAAAGCTGATGACAACGTTATTGCTAAAGAATGAATATGTAATACACTATAGAAATTTACAGCAATGTATTGAACTTGGTTTGAAAATCACTAAAATTCATAGAGTTTTACAGTTTAAACAGTCAGCTTGGTTGAAAAAATATATTGATTTGAACACAGAGATGAGAAAAAAGTCCAAAAATGATTTCGAGAAAAACTTTTTTAAACTTATGAATAACGCTGTTTACGGAAAAACTATGGAAAATGTGCGTAATTATAAAGATATAAAATTAATTACAAAATGGGAGGGAAGATGGGGTGCACAAAGTCTAATATCACAACCGAATTTCCATAGCAGTGTCATTTTTGATGATGATATGGTTATTATTAAAATGAATCAACTTGAAATAAAGTTTAATAAACCAATTTACGTAGGTTTTGCAATTCTCGATTTATCAAAGATTTTTATTTATGATTTTCATTATAATTATATTAAGAAAATATTTAAAAATAATTTTAAATTGCTATATACTGATACAGATAGTTTAGTTTATCATTTCATGAATGTTAACATATATGACTATATAAAACATGATATTCATATGTATGATACCTCTGATTATCCAGAAAATAATGTATATGGTATTCCTAGGAAGAATAAGAAGGTACTAGGTTTAATGAAAGATGAGAATAAAAGGATAATTATGACTGAATTTGTTGGTCTTAGAGCTAAAATGTATAGTTATACTATTTTAATTGAAGAAAAAGATAAAAATAAAGATAAAGCTAATGTTGTTAAAAAAGCTAAAGGTGTGAAGCAGGCTACAGTTACAGCTATCACATTTGATGACTACAAAAAATGCCTGTCTGATTATACAATTTTAAACAAAATTGAATATCACATTGTCAGTAAAAAACATGAAGTATGTACTGTTCCTAGATCAAAAAAAGCTTTGAGTTGGCAAGACAATTAAAGACAATTATTAGAGGGAACTACTGATACTGTACCATGGGGCTATAAAAAAAGTAATACAAATTCGTAATTTTTATATGTTTTCTTTTATTCTTCTTCTCAATTTTTATATCTTTTAGCTTTCTGTAAACAGTATCAAATAATTGCTTCTCATCGGCTGAAGTTACATCCACAGGTTTCATCTTAATTGTACGATGTTTAGTATTGTTATATGATGATAATAGTTTCGGTAGCAAATCAATCCACTTATAATTTCCAATATGAGTGAATTCTTTCCACATTTTGTTTTTTAAAGTTCGATTAAATCTTTCACAAATTGATGCTTTGAGATTGCTGAATGTTGAGTACATTTTAATGTTATACTGTTTCATAAGTCCTTCAGAATCCTTATTATAAAACTCTTTGCCTCTATCAACGTGTAAATGTTTGGGAACTCTTTTTTCTTTTAAAATAGTCATCATTGCAGCAGTGACATCTCTACTATTTTTAGTCTTAATTGGTATAGCCCAAGCATTTTTAGAGAAAATATCAATAACTGTTAATAAATGTTGATATCCTTTATTGTAGGATTTATATGTAGTCATATCAACAAGATCCGCTTGCCAAGTCTCCTCAAGACCACGTATATCCACATGTCTGACCCGGAGTACTTTCATATTTTTTATTACCAATGTAAACAAATTTATCATCAAATCTCGCTTCAGAGTTACCAATCATCAGTTCATTTTTTAATTTTCTGATACCAAACTTTGTATCCAATTTCTTTACTTGATGTTTTGAATTGAATTTCTTCAAATATGATACTGCAGGTAACTCTTTTATCGGTGTACTTTGATGAGGAGCAGTGGTAAAAGATTTATCATCAGTTATTGCACTATTATCCACATCATAATCAACAGTATTATCATGTGTTGTTTGAAAGCTTATAGCGTCTTCTATAGGAACTTTTTTGATTAGCTCTTCTTTTTCCACATCAAATTTCTCCATTTTCATCGGTGTCTTATCCACTAATTGTTGCAGAGGAGCTACCACGGGTTTAAACATTTCGTTCATAGCTCGTTGAGTTGTTTCTCGTCCGTGTTTTATAATTTCATGCTTACGTCGTATTGCATCACTCGCTTTTGCAATTTGATGCAGAACATCAGCTTGTTTTTGCATTTTTCTTATCTTCATACTACCACTTTGATGACTGCGTCACAAATGTTCTTTTTCTCTTATTGTTGTACAATTTATATATTAATGAAGCAATCGAATCCTTTTCTATAACGTCCACAATCGATTTCTCTGTCTTCGTCGATAACGACGAATCCATACTTATCATTCCAACATTTGGAACAAAGTTCTCGAAAATCAGGAAATGACATATCAGTGTTTACATGATCATCATAAATATGCTTTAAATTAATATCATCTTGTCGGAAAAGCACGAAAAAATTTGTATTATCTCGCACTAGATGTTTGGGAATACGTGCATAAGTTTGACAGAGATAAAAGCTATCAACATCTCTGTGTCGTCCTATACAAAAATAAGCACGCATATTATCTTGTTTCTCACACGCTACGTCATCAAAAATCATGATTGAATTTGGTTTTGCTTGCTCTGGTTTCACAACTTCTTTATGTTCATTACAAGGAAAATAACCCATACCTTCTACAGGTTCAAGTAATTTTTCCAAAAATTTATATTTTGGTTGATGTATGGATTTGGAATATAAATATATATTTTCAAATCGTAATCCATTTGGGTGTATAACAAGAGCTAAGAAAGCATTTGTTTTACCGCAATTCGAGGGGCCACATATCACGCCGCGAACGCTACTCGGTAATAAATTACCATGACGTTGAATTTTTACAGTTTGTGGCACGACGTTGTCGAAATTCGACACCGGTAATTAAGTTCTGTGTTGCTCGAACTTCATCTCGATGTCAACTGAAAAGCTAGAGTATAAATGCGCTACTTTTATAGAAATTATTTCAGTATGGCTCGGGTTATGACACAGTACAGACGTGGCGCCGGTTTAGTTAACACTATCATAAATAAATTGCCATTCGAGTTACATATTCCTGGATATCAGTATTGTGGACCCGGAACAAAATTACAAAAACGATTAGAACGTGGTGATCATGGTGTAAATCCATTGGACGCAGCGTGTAAAGAGCACGATATTGCGTATTCGAAAAATCGAGAAAACGTAGAAGCGAGAAACGTAGCAGATAAAGTGCTTGCTGAAAAAGCTTGGCAAAGAGTTTTTGCTAAAGACGCAAATTTAAGTGAAAGAGCTGCTGCATTAGGAGTTACTAATATCATGAAAGTTAAATCAAAACTCGGAATGGGTTTGAAGAAAAGAGTGGGAAAGAAAAAAGTTGGGAAGGTTTAAAAAAAAAACCTTTAAGACAGATTGTGGATTCGGCCAAGTTGATGATGAATTCTGGTGCAGATCCCATAAAATGTGCATTATCAGCTGCACGAAAAGCAGTAAAAACGATTGGTGGGAAAAAGAATGTTCGAGTTCCTCGTGTATTACCTGTACCGACTAAGGTTGGAGGTATTTTACCACTTATACCGATATTCGCCGGTCTAAGTGCAATTGGTGCTTTAGCTGGTGGAGCTTCAGGTATTGCAAAGGCAGTTAATGATGCTAAAGCTGCTCATCGTCAATTAGGTGAAGCAAAACGTCACAATCAAAAAATGGAAGCCATAGCCTTGGGTAGAGGTCTACGTTTTAAACGTCGAAAACGAGGATATGGCCTATATTTGAAACCAGCGAAAAAAAACGTATAGAGCTACCACATCGAGCATTAACTAACATCGACATTTTGAGGTATGCAAAAATTATAAAAATTCCATACTTTCGTGGAGTTTTCATGAGAAATGATTTACCGAAATCTAAACCATGGAAAAATGAGTCAGCTATTATTAACCTTGATGATAAAGATGGACCTGGAACTCACTGGGTGGCATATAAAAAACGAGGAAATAAAGCAATATACTTTGATAGTTTCGGTAATTTAAAACCTCCACCTGAACTTCAAAAATATCTCGATGTTAGTAGCTTATTATATAATCATACAAAGCAACAAGATTATTCAACAACAAATTGTGGACATCTATGTTTAAAGTTTCTCAGAGAAAAAGTTGCAGACATCTGAGGACTTGGTATTGAATTTAATCTCAAAAGCTATATAAAAAGTGAAGATGAATAAAAAGTTCTTCAGTCATGGACGATTCGTTCACAATAACGCTGTCTGGACAGTCCTCTATATCAGAGGTAGGGACTCCGGATCAACTCTGTGAGATCGATTTTCAAGATCGATTCAAATCGACACCATCAAATCGATCTTTAAAAAAAATCAAGCCATAAAGATCGATTCTAAAAGAAATCGATCTTCAAAAATCAAAAAAATTTTTTTTAAATTCAAATTGTAAGACAAATAATTATTCTTTATAATTTTCGATTAATAATCAATGAAAATTTATTAATTAGAACATTTTATTTATGAAAACTATTATAAAAGTTTTTATTAACAATATATTTTCCATATTTATTTTTCTTTTAATTATAATATTATTATAATGATATAATATATAGGTAAACTACATTTAGTGACTATTTTTCAGTCTTGAGTAGTATTTATCCCAATCACAAGTATCTTTTGTAATTAAACAAATTAAAATAAAATAAAATGTACGTTTTTTTTTTAAAAAACCAAAATTCTTTACAGCATCCAGTCTGAAAGATCCAAAGATTTTAAAAATAATAAATTAGACAAGTGTTCACCAGTAAGTCTATTGCGGATCCTTGTCTGCACATTTCCAGCCATGGAAAATAGTCGTTCACATGGGGCTGAAGTGGCTACAATTGATAAATATTTAAGAGCTATCTGAGATAGTTCTGGAGTATTCTGTTCATGAGCCCAATATTGAATAGGATCAGTATTTAGAGGTTGAATTTTCTGACTAATGTAATTCTTCAAACAATTACTGAGTCCAAATGAACCAAATCTGTTTTCACTGTCATGATTATGATTATTGACAAGCTCAACATGAAACTTCCATAACTCATGATCTGTGCTCACTTGTTTTGGACCTAAATTCGAATCATCAACTGATTTTTTAAATGTTTTTAATTCTTTATCAACTCTTTCAAATGCTAAAGCAGCATCACCGCAGTTTTTGTTAAAATTTACTCTCTTATAACGTGGGTCAAGAACTGTTGCCACACTATGTATATAACTTTTAGTTATATTCTGAAATCGGATTTCCAGTTGGTCGAGAATATCATTGCGAAGTTGAATAGCGATCGGTGATGTCATATAGGCTGCTTTCAAATTTTTTTCTAAACAACACAAAATTGGAATCACTTTACTGCATGTTGTGTATGTTTGACCACACATTTCTGTTGTTGCTAATTCCATGGGTTTTAAAATAGCTATAATTTCTCGTGAAACTTCAATTTCCGATGCAGACAACATTGGAGGAGATTTTGGAAACTTCAATAACACAGTACTAATAGGCTCAACTATTTCAATGAATCGGCATAACATGAAAAAAGTAGAATTCCATCTTGTTGATACATCCTGAATCGGTCTCAATGGTTGTGATGAAGCTTGTGCTTGTTTCAGAGCATCTGAAGCAACGACAGAGTGTTTAAAATATGTCACGATTGATTTAATTTTCATTAACAATTCATTGAGATGCGCTGATTTGGCTATAGCTGAATGTAGAACTAAATTAAAAGTATGAGCAAAGCAGGCTATATGCTTTTCTTTACCAAACGTATCACAAACAGCTTTAACAATGTTTGGTCCATTGTCCGTCACTATAGCTGAGACTTTATTCAATGAAATATTCCAATTTTCAATAATATTTTTAAATTCACATTGTAAATTTCCACTTGTATGACGATCTTGAAGTTCAGTGATGCCAAGGGTTAGAGATTTTAACCTTGTATTCTCTAAAAAATGAATAGTAATACCCAAAAAACTTGTTGTTGTATTCGTTTCAGTCCATAGATCAGCTGTTAATGTATAGTAGGACGCATTTTCCAATTTCTCCTTAACGATTCTTGAATGAACTTCATATTTACGATCAACACAATCTGTTACTGCTGTATGTAAAGGAGGCTGGTAGTGTGGAGCAACAACATTCATAAAATGTTTGAAGCTATTGTTTTCATAGTTGTATCTATTTTAGGTTGAAAATTACTTGTAGAAGATGTTGAAGCATCAGTAGAAGACGAGTTTTTTTTTGTATAAAGAATTTTTTTATCTTGAGAATTTTTGATGAAAGATCTTATCTTTGGTATATCTTGATGATATCGAATCAAATGATTATTAAGATTCGTAGTATTTGAAGCTTTTACAAGCTTTTCACATATAGCACAAATACCTCCCTCTTTGTGAGCACTAAAATATGACCACACATGACTTTTAGACGGCTTCTTGTTCATTATCACATTTGAGTTAGGTTTCGAGTTATCTCTAATTGAAGTCTCAATAATCTCAACTTTATCAGATGATCTCGGTACATTACTATTTTCTTCGTTCTGCCCAGTTTCCATACAATCACTTGGTTTATCTAGTTCGAAATCACTAATTTCTTCAGATGTTGGCATCACAAATGGAAAATTCTCTAGATCAATAAGTACATAAGTAATGTTGTCTGTAGAATACCAAGCAGCCGTAACATCCTCCCCATTTGTATTTAGTTTTTTCTTTTCGTATATAAGATATTTTAAATATCGAACAGCAAAACCATCACTCCCTGTAAATAAAATTAATTATTAAATATTCGACGATAACAGATAAACAAAGTTATAATTTATGATACTCACCTGATACTCGAACATATACTCGATATTGAATCCCGTCAACTCTAATATTGGGAAGATCATTTATTCGAAAATAGAGCGTATACGTACGTTCTTCCGGCTCCTCTGTAATACACAATAAAAAGTCATGCTCAATAAATAAATATTGAAAGGAAAAACCAGGTTTTAAACACAAAAAACCGTTAATGATTACCAAATCATAAATGTTCATAACTTTTAAGATAGTTTTTGTTTTTAAATTTTACATTCCAGAAATTAGTAATAGTTAATAGATTCACATACCTGCAATTGTTGAAGATAACATTTTTATTATCTTTTATAATAAATTTAATATAAATTTGAAATAAGCAAATGACATGCTCCATTTATGGCTGTATTAGTTATGTGGATTGTTTGCAAAGGCGCTGAACTCTTAAGCCCAAATATGGCCGGAACTCACAATAAGTATGTAGTGACCTCTATCGCAGATTGTCAAAATTTTTCTGTCGGTTAATTATAAAAGAACGAACAAAAAAAGTGTATTGCGAAGATAAATAATAATTAAATAATAATAATAAAATAATAGTTAACATCAATGACAGATAATTTCAAATATTCTACGAAAACAATGAATGTGTATCTGGCAAGTAAGTGGCTTGACATGAATATAATAATAGAGTATACTGTACTAACCTATTCTTTAAGAAATAGTAAAATTTACTAATGTTATTAATTAATTTATTTTTATTTTCAGAGCCAACTTCAGAAATGAAGTTTACTCTATTCTTTTCAGTAAATTTTGAAGATTCTTATTGCATAGAGGGGTTGGATTTTCATAATTATTTAAGAATCACGGGGTAGGTAACATTTAAATAATTCTCTCTAAGAAGTTTAAATATACTATTATTATCACTATATAAATTATAAATAAATTTATAATTAAATAAACTCTTCAATCACAGTTCTACAAGAGAAGCAAGGACTTTACTCGCAGAACTGATGAAAGAAGGGAAAATTCCTCATCCAAGGGACCCTATCGATAAACTTCACATGAGCACTGATGGAATTCACTAGTAAGTATTTACTGAATATTTATATTCTTTCTTTTTTTCATATCTGAAAATAATGAATAATGGTTATTTTTTAGTGAATTGATAAATGAAGATTTAGAATCCGAAGCTGAAATGATACCCTCCTCTCTTTAATGGATAGAAATTTTTTATTCCGAATACGAAATAATAATTGTTATAATAATAATAATAAAAACAATAAATTTATTTTCCAATTTTAATTTTCAAATGTATTTATTTTATTACATTATTTTACCTGGAATTCTTCTTAATTTTACGAAATTGATTTTTATTTTATTTTTTTTTTTTTTTATTGAGTAAATAAGGAGATAGATGGCGCTAGGCTGTATTGCCCATTCCGCCAATTTACAATATTATACAGGTTTTTTAACAAAAATATTTTCTTTATACCTTTATATCTACTTATGATAGTGATATGTAATTACTGAACCACTTCCAATAATATTAGACTATAACATATATTTCCTCTGGCTTTACCCTTTGCTTCAGAAATACTTTAGTTTTTCCTTTTCTTTGGAAATTTTATAAAAATAGAAAATTTTATAAAAATAAAAATATAATAACTTATAAGCTATTTATACTTTCCGTGACACAAAACACAATAACTCTTATACTTAATATTAATTATATATTACAGTCGATACTGTTTAAGAATTTCGCAATCACAAAAATTGCATTTGGTGTCATACTATGCAAAAATGACTCTATACAAAAAGGTGGGAAAAATCCCTGTTTGATAAGCTCTTTAACAAACTGACTTCTTACACACTCAAATCTTTTGCACTGCCATAAAATATGATTAATAGTTTCTCTGGCTTCACCACATTCACATATATCTGAATCATCAATATTAAATCTAATTAGACTTTCTTTAAGAGAGTGATGGCCTGAGCGCATCCTATTAAAAGTTACAAAAGCTTTTCTCTGGAGTCTGATCCTCTGATACCATGGGGTCGCGTCCTCTGAGGCATAATTCTGAAAGTATTTAATACCTTTCTCTCTACCTAAATTTTTACACCATTGACTTGTCTCTACTTTCATTTTTTCCTTCCATCTACTACTGAAGTCAGAGCTAGGTATAGTGAACTGAGAATCGATTCCCTTTACACAGCTCTCTTTTGCGGCGATGTCTACCACTTCGTTGTAGTTAATTCCGCAATGGGCCGGAACCCACCAAAATTGTACTTGTTTCTCTTGTTCTTCTAACAATATAAGTTTTTGCTTAATGAATCCAATAATCGGTGCATGATTTTTAAAATACGATGGCCTACTCAAAGCCTCTAGCACACTTTTAGAGTCTGAGAATATATAGAAACAGTTTCCCTCTTCTTCTTCTATAATCTCTAAGGTCTTTCTAATGGCCATAGCTTCTGCTGTAAAGATCGATGCAAAGAGTTTTGTTCTGCAATAGTAAATTTTCATATCAGTTACACGCACTACAGCAAACCCGACAAACTCAGAGTGAGTTCCCTTGGAGCCATCAGTAAAAAAACATATGCCTTTGCTACTTAAGTTTCTAACCATCGTATCCAAGTTCTTTCGCCCTTCAGGACTATTCTTAGCATCCTGCCCTTCTTCAAATGAGACTACTGCTCTGTAAAGCAACGATTCGTATGAATTACTGAAACAAATAGGCTTGTCTGAGCTTGCTATCAAGAATTTATATAAATCCAATTCCTCGTAATAACTGACCAACCATGGAAGTTCCATTTTGAAAACTTTAGTAGGTTGTTCTCTCCTGATTAAAATTTTTTCAATGACCTTTACTATCGGGTGATCTATATTTGTAATTGCTCTAGTGAGATAATTTCTACACAAAAATTGGAATCGAGTTTGTAATGGTGCAATTTCCGTTTCAGCTAGAATCATATTCCTTGGGGTAGATTTTATGTATCCCATTGCCAGTCGTAATCCCTTATACTGAATTACATTCAGTTTGTTTATCTGACTCTTATTTAGTGCATGAAACATAAAAGCACCATATTCTATTCTAGATCTCACAAAAGCTATATACAATCGTATAAGAATAAGTGGATCCGCTCCTAACCAAGTCGATCTAATATAACTCAAAATCGCCAACGGGTTTATACATTTCTTTCTTATTGCTTCGATCTGTTGTTCCCAGTTAAGTGCTGAATTAAGAAATATTCCCAAGAACTTGACTGTGTTTACCGATTCTATTTCTTCATTCGAGATATTGATTGACCATCTTCTAGATCTGATCTTTGTTTTATTACTAAAAACTATCAGTTTACATTTTTCTGGTGCTAATTCTAATCCACTTGAATCCAAAAAGGTATTAATACTTTGTGTGGCTTCTTCAATACTCTGTAAACAAGTTGTAGGATCAGGTCCAGTCGCGTATACCGCGACATCGTCCGCAAATTGAATCATCTTACATTCCTGATTGATTACCCTATCCATCGAAGACATGTATAAGTTATACAAAGTTGGACTAAGAACGCTGCCTTGAGGTAAACCTCGACACACTGTCCTTTGACAGTCAATTGACCCATATCGAAATGTCAGAGACCTTTCCGAGACCAAATTATATATAAACCTAAGTACCTTGCTGGGCAAGTTAAGTTTTTTTAGTCGTTCAATTAAAATTTCTGCAATCACGTTGTCGTATGCACTTTGTATGTCCATAAAAACTGCTCCAACACATTCATCTTCCTCGAATGCATTAAATATATCCAGGTAGAGTAATGCAATATTATCTAAGCATGATCTACTCCTTCGGAAACCAAACTGAAGTTGGGGAAGTAAATTGTTATACTCCAACCACCAACTCAGTCTCATACTAATCATCTTTTCTACTACTTTTAGTAAGCACGGAGCTAGTGATATAGGCCGAAACTTTTTCCCTTCTGCTTTCGAAATAAAGAATACTGCGTATTGCTTCCATTCAAGGGGAAATGCACCATTCAGAAAAATTTTATTATACAACCTCAACAACAGCTCACGCATTTCGTCTGGTAGAAATCTTATAACCACGTAATCTATACCATCTAGGCCGGGAGATGACTTTTTCTTCATACTTGCGATTGCTACATTAAGCTCCTCTATAGTGAACGGTAGATCCAAAAATGGATCTCCCATATCGGTGTTAATCGTTAGACTTCCAGCTTTCGTCCATGCAGGACAAAGCTTATCAATAGCTCCCATTACTGCCTCTATTTTTGAATCATCGTACTCATTAGATCCTACACCTGTATTCCATGCCTTTTTGAGTCCTCCAATCTTACGCCATATGTAAGTTGGGTTAACGAATCGATTGATGGAATTACAGAATTCCATAAAGTAATTTTTCTTAATTCTTTTAAGTCCACTTTTCACCTTACTTTCTGCTTTTTTATACTTTAAAAAGTTCTCACGAGAAGGAAACTCTTTCAGCCTCTTTAAAGCTGCTCTTCTTAATCTTACTAACCGATTACATTCTTCATTCCAAAAACTCGCTGTACTTTTTTGTTTAGTGTTCTTAGGTTGGTTATTATGTCCTGTAAAGGCTAGTGTTTGACATCGATTTTTCGGACTAGCATTAATGATGCAATCTGCTATCATTGATGTAAAAGTTGTATACTTGACTTGAGTCTCTATACTAGAATCTGCAATTACCTCTGTGCATTCCTCCAATTTTTCCATTAAATTCTTCTTTGCTAGCTCCCAATCTGTACTTTTCTTATAAACTCTATATGTTGACTGCTTAACTGCATTAGTTTCAGCCTTCTTACTCAGTTCAATATAAATCGGGTAATGATCACTACCCCAACTATCTTGCTCTACTCTCCATTTATAAGAAAGAAGAAATTGATAGTCTGCTAAAGTTAAATCAATTGCTGACTCCGTGCCATACTGTCTTGATCTAAAAGTCATATGACCTCTATTCACTACACCCATCTCCGACTCCTCAATAGCTTCAAAAATTTTTTTCCCTTCAGAACACCTATTTTGCCCTCTCCAAAGAGGATGATGGGCGTTAAAATCTCCAGCTATCAAAAATCTTCCATTAAATTGCCTCAGAAAACGCTTCCACAAAGCCTCAGAGATATGAGCATCCGGTGGCCTATAACAAGATACGATTAATAACTCTTCTTTATTCACAAATATTTTGATGGCACATACCTCTATTTTTCCATTACAATTGTATAAATTACTAACCTTTTTGTACTTTAGATTACTACTTACAATAATAGCTACACCTCCTCCAGTAACACCTACCCTGTCTTTGCGTATTATATCAAATCCTCTTATTCTTATATTATCTTGTTCAGTGAGCCAAGTCTCTGATAACAAAATAACCTCGAAATTATTAGCCCTATACTGAAGCTCATTCATTTTATTCTTGATGCTCTGACAATTCCATTGAAGAAACTTTATTTTTTCCAGCTCCATTTTGGTTTCCAAAAGTTGAAAGATGTAACTCGATGGTCCTCCAAATTCTACCTAGCAGTTTATCAGCATCTGGGGCGACTTGAATGAAATTTCTTAGAAATTCCCATCCCTCTGGGTTATTATTTGCACTATCCTCTTGTAATGAATCTTGCTTACTTCGGTTACTTTGACGATCGTTACGTAATCCACTGACTGCAGCTAAATTCTTTATTTCAGCAAAAATATTCATATTCTCAATGTTCTTTGGTACTTTCAATTCAGGAAAATTCTGAGCGTTTTTGACTGGAACCCTATTATTAGTCCCTATCACACTACTAGCTGCATACTTTTTTCTGGCTTCTTTGAAATCAACGTTGTCATACGCCATAATTTTCCTAATTTCTCTTTCTTCTATTAGTGTTGGGCATCTGCGATCCAGGGTTGAATGTTCCTCTCTACAATTAATACATTTAGGCTTTTCTTGACACCGTTCTTCCTCGCTGTGCTTATCTAGTCCACATCTTAAACATTTCTCTTGATTTTTGCAAAATTTACTAATATGTCCTTTTTTACCGCATCTATAACATTGAGTGACACGTTGAATATAAGGCACTACGCCTATTCTAGTTTTTTTCAAATAAACATATTCTGGTACTTTCTTGCTTCTAATAGTTAGACATACTGAGAATGTGTCCACCAGTATATTGTGTCCACCATTTTTTTCCCTTCTCTTCATTCTTTCTGCTTCCTCTACATACAGTTTAGGATTGGCGTTGTTCAATTCTTCTATTAGTTCCTGCATCGTAATGTCTAAAGGGATGTCTCTTATTATCACTTTTCTATATACCAAGGCACGAGGAACCCAGACCGTCAGATTTCGTTTTCCCAAATATGGATTAGATAAAGCTCTATTAGCAGCATCTCTAGAATAAAATGTAACCTCCCATAACCTCCTAGACAAAGGGGTTACCAAATCATATTTAATTGCACACTGTTCCAGTAACCTACATACTTCTAAGGCCATCAGTGGTTTGGCAGGTGCCTGGGCTACGTTCTCTTTGTCTACTTTTCTTAATCTTATGATAAATGGACCTTTGTCCTTGGTACTATATTGCAATTTCTATTCCTTTTTATTTTCATGTCCCAAAGTATCCTTACAGATAGGACTCCGACTTCTTGATCTACTATTAATCTCTATATCATTTGAACCCGCTGCTTCCTTTTGTAAACTCATAAATAGGTCCGATTCTCTTAATCTTTCATCATTCATTTTTTCTTTTACTTTTCCCGCCAGCTCAAGATCCCCATCGTTCCTTTTCTCTCTCTTTGCCTTCATGATAACCTACTCTTCTACCACGTGCGTGGTAAAGAGAGGTTAACTTTAGTTTAAATTGAAGAAACCTCTCTATACTACTGCTGTTACTGACTAATTTAACTTATTATTTTAAATTTAACTTATTTAACAAATTTTCTTATTTGTTTTAGGAAATATATGAGAAAAGTTATAAATTTACTATCTAAAGCCACTACGACTCTCCCACCAGCCTCTCAATCTTTTTTTTCGTATAAATATCTATTTCCACGCATCCATTTCCTTGTATCGGCCGTCACCTTTCCTGAATTTTATTTAAAGATTAAAAATATATGGTGCCCCCTAGTGGTTGTGTATCGAACTAAAAGTTGATTTGATCTCGGACCTCAAACTCGATCTATTCGATTTATCGACTTACCAAGATCGATTCAAAAAATCGATTATTTACAGGCTAAAGATCGATCTTTGTAAAAAATCGATCTCAGATCAACATCCCTAATCAGAGGCATATTATTTTCCACCTATCGAATTAACAAGGACAAAAAATTATGCACTGGGTCTTGTTGAATTATTAACATTCAACTCTATCCCAAACATTGATAATGGAAATAATAAATTTTATTATAATATAAATAGACAAAATAAAATTATTGAAATACCAACAGGAAGCTATGAAATTGAAGATATTGAAAATTATTTGAAGAAAGCAGATCCTCAATTGTCAATTTCCATTAAACCTAACAACAATGAATTGCACAGTGAGATTTACAGTGATAACGCTACAATAAATTTCGAGCCAGATGATTCTATTGGTCGTCTGTTGGGTTTTGGTCCAATACTTATCTCGCCAAAATCAACACATACGTCGGATTCACCAGTTTCTATCTTGAAAATAAATGCATTGAGAATCGAGTGCAATATTACTACAGGAGCATACATAAATAATAAATTAGTGCATACAATTCATACAATTCATGAATTCTTTCCATCAGTTCCACCAGGATATAAAATGATTGAAGTGCCATCTAACGTCATTTATCTTCCAATCGCCGTGCAAGCAATACATCATATGCAATTAAAAATTGTTGATCAAGACGGAGAATTGGTTAATTTTCGTGGAGAAATAATAACAATTCGTTTGCATGTGAAATCTGTGAAATAATGGGTATTCTTTATAAAACGATTGTCGGAAGAAGCTATAAAACTGAGTTACCATGCCAAAGAATTGTCAGTCAACGACAAAACCTCTGTTATGTACCAGAGTACACAACATTTTTTGTTAAAAACAAAAAAGGAATATTACATTTTAAAAAGAAAAGGACAGCATGCAGAGGAAAGTCAGGTAAGGAAAAATCAATAAGTGAAGTCAGACTTGGAGGCACCAAGGGGAAACTCAAGGACGCTAGGTGGACAGACAGGTGAAGGAAAGAAGAGAAAGCGAGCGTAAAGGCAGTTCAAGAAGCCCGCACGTGGATAGCCTGACCAAAGGAAATTTGGATATTCAAATTTACCGGATTGGCAGAAAGAACATTAAAGCTACCACCTCCAGCTTTTCAGAGGCGTTGGAACCCTGGTTAAATAGTTCAGGTTTTCCCAAGGAACTTCACTCTCTTCCAAATTTTTACTGGGCACGGTGCAAATCCGAACTCAGCTTGATATAATTTTTCAAACTCAGAATACTTTTAAACTAATTCTTGATTCAACTCTAAAATTCAAAGATAAATTTTTGGGCTTGAAATATACTCATTTGAGATTAAATAATCCTACGTGGATTTTCTCTCAAACAAATTGCATATTTAAATTCTTTTATTTTTAATCTTATTTATCTCCTAACAAAAATTATTAAAATAAAAATCGGGAGTGTAAGAAGAAGGAAGATCAGTCAACTAGAAGGCTTCAACGAAGATTTCCAACGAGCCAACGACAACCTTTCACCAAGACGGCCATAAAACCATAAAATCATCTCAACTACGCCGAAAGACGCCGCACCAACGCCGAGAGCCGAGAATCGAAGCGTCAACCAAACCAAGCAACTGCAGCCTTTCACGCGTATACAACCTTCTGCTACCTAGCTACCTGTTTAGCCAAGCTGTAAAACAATTTAGTGAGTAAAAAGATGACAGAAATTAAATAAAGAATTGACTATCATAAGAACAAATTTCTATCTTTCTTTGAGAAAATTAAATGCACCAGTGTGGTTTGTAAAGCACTAAGAACCTTTCCTATTTCTTTAATTCTCCATCTAAAGTATATTCTGCGTGGTCTCCGCACCCATGATGAGTAGAGGACGATTGGGTCTTGACTCGAAAAAGAGACTATTCTGTTACTGAGACGTAACACCTCAAACGACTAAGTCGTTAGAATATTTCGTTTTTAAAGAGCTTGGGCCTTCGCATACGAAAAAAGTCAAAGTAAAAGTGTGCTGTTTTGCGTGTTTATTGCCATGGCTGCGGGAGAGGAGACATTAGCTATCAACAGAAGAGTTGTTTTCACAATGTGAATTACATGCGCATCAACCTTATGCATCAGCTTCACTCAACAACAACGATGAAATCCGGATTGCTGTTCAACATCAAGATTTGTGCTTATTGCCTTGCAAGAGTTCTCTTCATATTACTGAAAAATTTATGAAAACTAATGACACTGCTGTAGCATCGACAACGAAATTAGTAAACATGGCATTATGTTACTTATTTGAAAAAATACGATATGAATTGAATGGCATTGAGATTGATCGCAATAAAAATGATGGTCTTGCGAGTGTCATCAAAGGATATCTATCACTTCATCCAAGTCAATTAAATTATTTAGATAATACAGATTGGATTGTCAATGATGAAAAGCTTATGGATAATAAAGGATACTTTGACATTTTGTTGCCATTGAATATGTTATTGGGATTTGCTGAAGATTATCATCGCATTATTGTTAATGCTAGGCATGAACTTGTTTTAACACGTTCAAACACCGATCTAAATGCAATAGTACAAGCTGCAGCTAGTACAGATGAAAAAATTACATTGACGAAAATTGAATGGATGATTCCTTACATCACAGTATCGGATCCAAGAAAAATACAATTATTAAATTATATTGCCAAGGATCCGCCGATAACAGTGAGTTTTCGATCATGGGAAACTTATGAATATCCATTGTTACCGAGAACAACGAAAAACGTCTGGATGGTGAAAACATCAACACAATTGGAGAAACCGAGATATGTTATATTGGCATTTCAAACAGCACGAAAAAATGATGTAAGAAAAGATTCCAGTCAATTCGATCATTGTAATTTGAGAGACGTAGAACTTTTTCTCAATTCACAATGTTATCCATATGGCAACTTGAATCTTGACATAGCTCACAATCAATATGCATTATTATATGATATGTACAAAAATTTCCAAGAATCATATTATGGTAAAGATCCAGAACCTCTTCTCACAAAAGAACAATTTATCGGAAAAGCACCTTTAATTGTCATCGATTGTTCAA
Source organism: Chelonus insularis (assembly GCF_013357705.1). Lineage (NCBI taxonomy): Eukaryota > Metazoa > Arthropoda > Insecta > Hymenoptera > Braconidae > Chelonus > Chelonus insularis. The sequence goes on from NW_023276476.1 coordinate 56,056, forward strand.
AACAAAATGAATCATTAAAATCTGGACCTGTCGATGTGCGAATCGAATTTGAATCTACAAAACCGATACCCGATAATACATCAGCATATTGTTTAATCATTCATGATCGAATTGTTGAATACAAACCTTTGAGTGGACAATTAAGAAAATTATTATAATGGAACAAAAATCTGTTCAATTTAATCTTCAACCGAAAATACACATAATGCATGCATGGACTTATGTTTACAGAGCAGCCAGACAAGGATGTTGGGAAGAAGCAGCTAATATTATAATTAATCCTGTATTATTGAGAAAAATTGATTGTATAAATAAAACAAAATAAATTATGTAAGAAAAAATTGTTTTTATTTTTATAACACATTTTACAAAACATTTTATTCTTCATTACACATTTTACAATCCTTAACAAATGGTATAGAGCCATCATTTTGGTCGTCTTTTGGTGGATAATGATTGTAACATCGTCGATACATTTTAAAATCCTCATCTGATTTCCATTCATTAGGCAGTTTTTCCCATGCAGTGTCAATATTATTTGCAGCCTCTTCAATGATGAATTCTTTCGTTAAAAGTTTTAAATCTGTTGGATTCAACTTAAGTAAATTTTTGGTTACTCGATAAATTCTGATTGGTCTGATATCATCATCAAGAATCGAAATATTCTCAAAAACCCATTGGTTCAGTTTCTTTATATTTGTAAGTGCACATTTGTATCGATGGAAGTATAGACGTGGAAGTGCTATATTTATTCCTTTATTCACTATTCCTTTGTTGTGTTGGCCACGATGTGGACACATGAATCCAGTAACATCATAAATTGCAAAATTCTCTCTTTCCAAGTTAATAATCGGAATATCTGTTTTTATCAATGATTCCAGGAAATATTGCACTTCATAATCTCGTACAAAAATATAACGTACGTTGTTCAATGTCTCTTTGAAGTACTTGTCCAGTGTTTCATATGGTGTATCACCAATTTCCCATGAAAGTCCATGATAATATTTTTTACCAACATCAACGTCCCATTCTTCATCAATAGATAATTCACTGTAATCACATGGTGGTTTAAATAAAAAATGATATTCACAAATTTCTTCCAATCCTAGCCATTTACATGAAGCCAACTCTTTCACAATCACTTTTCCGTTAGAAAAACGATAGCCTTTTATATCAATAACGAGATCCATGGTGATCACTCGTTCTCTCTGCAAGACTAATTTTGAACTGAGAAAAGAGTCCCTCAATGGCTCTGATGCTTTTGAGCTCCCCACTACCGTTTTTCACCCCTTCTATCAAAAAAAGTGGGAGAAAAGTTAATGACGTCATTTCCATGAAAATAATTGTCTCGAAAATTCAATAGATTTTTTTCTATCTGTTATTTTTTACTTGATTATTAATTAATGGATAAATTACCTTCTTTTTCTCCTTTCTCCTGATCAATTTCTTTCCCTCGAGGTTCAAATTTGCAGCTATTCCATTTGCCACCGAAGAATATGAGTTCCAAATTATCTTCTTTGACGTAATCAAGTAATTTGTTGAAAGTAATATTATCTTCTCTCAAAGCATTTGACAATCTTGATGGTAAATGAACAAAGAACTTGTCGTCGATTGTTGCAGTTAATGCATCACCATGATTTGTATTAACTCTTTTCAGACCAGTCACTCTGTATCTATGCTCTACTTGTAAGTCAGCCAATTTCTTTACAGGTTTTTAGTTATATTTGCAATGTTATTAATGTAGATCTGAGAGAAAGAGATATTGTGATGATTTTGCTGCCATGACGACTTCCCCACGCAACTCACTACAATAGTGGTGGGAGATAGCAAAGTGGGCGGAGTCAAATGGTATAAAAGTGTTGGATTTTGCGGAGATCGGCACTTCACTTGTCTCCGAGGTACTAGACTGGCGAGACCAACGAGAGCTGTAGCTTACGTTGCCAAGAGTTGGTGCTCTTGGTGTTAGATAACAATCGAGAGTTGGCGCTTACGATTTTGACCATGTAGGAGTTGTATCTCCTCGCCGAAGAGTTGTAGCTCGTCGATTACTTAGGCAAGGTTGAAGCCTTCTCTCTAGGAGTTGTTAGCTCTTGGAGTACCTTGGGACAAGTTGTAGCTCACACCCATGTCCCTAGAAGAGTTGGAGCTCGTCGATTACTCAGGCAAGGTTGAAGTCTTCCCTCTAGGAGTTGTTAGCTCTCAGAGTATCCCGGGTTGGGTTGTAGCCCGACCAATTAGGGGTTAGGTTTAGGGGTAGACATTTTTGGGGTGGGATTTTATATCAACTCTCTTTCTTGAGTATAAAGGCATTTAAGTTAAAGTTTATCTGTAATGCTGTACAATTGGAAATCTCGAATAGAATAAATATATGTTGTAAATTGTTTATATAATAAAGTTGGAATTGGATATTAATTTGTGTTTAGAGAAGTTACTTCGTAGCATATCCGCCATAGAATCCTGGGCCATAAAATTCGATGCTTTTTAAATTGGGGCGGGAATTTTCTTGAGGATTCACCTTAAGGAAATTTTAGTCGTTACAACCTATTTATTCACTAAAAGAATATAGAAAAATATTCCTTTTTCATTATTTTTATGAATTTCAATAAAATATAATATAAAAGCTTTTTATATATATATATTTATTCTAAACTGAAATTTTAGCTTAATAGAAATTCTTTTGTATTTGATAATGAAGACTCATAAAATTTTTTTCAACGTGTCTAAAGTGTAACTTTTTTTTATTCCATCGTATATGAAAAAATCATCTTTATAAATTACAATAAATATTGTATCATAAAGTTCGTGACATTTCAATTATTCTTTAAGATTCTTTATATCATAATTGTTATTTCTATAATCACATTAAAAAAATACTCACATGACTTGTTGTTGAGGAATTTCCTGATCCATCTCTTCAGAACTTGTAAACTTTATATTAGACATTTGATTTTTCCGTTTTGCACTTATTGAAAGTTATTATTCTTTTTATATAATAACTCAATTAAATGAATTGATGAATTGGAGTTTTTGATAGTTGATAAGCTTCCTTTGACAGATTTATATAAACAATTGACATTCTGTAAACAACTGTTAGAAACTGTTGTTATGACAATATTTTAGGCTATACTTATGAATAAATTTTGTAATTAAGATAATAATAAAGTGGTATGTTAATTCATCGATGAAATATTTGATCGAATAACCATCGTATTTTATGATATTTTTTATTAATGTAACATACTGAACTCATGTATATATGCAAAACACATAACATTAATAAGATTTTCAAATTGAAATCGAAAATTTATTTGAAATTATATTAATAATCATGGTCATATTTTTTAATAGAAACTTATTTTTAAGTACATTGCAAATTTATTATCAGGGATTGTTATCACTCTATCTTTAAGCGTGTTAATGATACATATTTTTAAATTTAATCATTTATTTGATATTAATATACGTTTTTAATGCTTCTTGAAATATGTAGATAGTGAAATATTTTAAATATTTATTGATTTTAACTTCATTTTAATGAAATTTTCATTTTTATGATTTATTTTAAATTTAATAATTAATAACTTCAATATTTCTAGCTTTTCTATGTATTGTATAATTTAATTCATAAATCTTATTTTCTTATGTACATTGTTAATTTCATTCATTGTATTTTATTGAATTATGTTCAATTTGTATTTCTTTTTAATTTTGATCTTTTTTCTATTCTCAAACTTATTCTGCATTTTATTTTCTGTTTTCTATTCTTAAACTTATCCTGACTTATATTTTTTCTGTTTTCTTTTTCAAATTGTTTTTTCCTTTTTTTCAAATTAATTTTTATTTTATTTATTAATATTTTTACATTTTTTCCGTTAAACGTTTTATAATTTCAACAAAATTTTAATTTTTATTTCACTTTAAACTATATACTATACTAAATAATTAAATGATTAAACGAACTTACCCGTAAGTAAAGTTCTATCTTAATTGTACGGAGCGCCTCCTCCGAAGATCACTATGTAGTACCCCTGCCTAGTGCCTTTTCAAGCCACATGCTCCAAAGTAATTTTTAACTTTACTTAACAAACTATTTCTTTCTCGTCTTTAAAACAGCTTTAGCAAACTGATTGCTGCTATCAATAATTATTCGATCATAAAACTTAGCAAACATTTCAGCCGATTCCGTCCAACCAGCTGTTTTTCTGATGAGGTCAATATTTATCCCTTGTTTTTTCGCCGAAGATGTTGAAGCATAGCGAGTTGAATACGCAGAAAAAATAGATGTATCTATACCACTTTCAGTTAGAACAGATTTTATCCACTGACTTATGGATTCTGTATGAATAGCTTTATACGGTTTCTTATATGAAATTAATAAAGAAACTGTATCTCTCCGATGGATCTCTGTTCTTTTCAAATAATCTGTTAAAGTTTTAGCTACACAAATACAGCTGTTATCAGTAAAATATGGCAAGGTAAGGATTGGTTGAAATCTTCCCTGGCCAGATGTTTTCAACCGAGCTGGAATCTTAATTTCCATTCGTGTATCTAATTCTTCAATATTCCTAATATCAATAGCAGCTAGTGTTTGTGTCCGTTGACCTGTTGTTACTGCCAACAAAACGGCAAGTTTTTTAGACAATTGTTCAAGTGTAATCTGGTCATGAGGCCGCCACTACACAACTAGATCCAAAACTATCTGAGGATTCCAGGTTTTGTTATATTTTGGTAAGCATGGTCTTAACTTCGAAGCTCCTTTACAAAACCTCCGAATATCTGAGTTTTCACCAATTTGAGGTCCTAAAATCAACGATATTGCTGATCTAAAGAAATTTATTGATCCATAAGAAGCTCCAGCTTCAAATTCATACGTAAGAAACAATAAAACTTGATTTGTATCAGCCTCAAAGACGTCTATTTTATTTAACTGACAACATATCCACCATTTTTTCAGTCCAACATTGTATTGCTTCCATGAAGAATCTGATAATAAAGCTAAATTAACTTTTATTGTTTCTGAAGACATCCCTTTTGTTATAAATGCATGTTCGATAAGATTCCGGCCACCAGAGAAAGTTGCGACCAAAGTGGATGTAGCTCCCTGGTGGAAGAAAGTAAAAGATCATTTCGTGGTTTGAACACTATTGGTTCAGATTCAAAAAGTTTCAAACTATAGAAAACGGAGGAAAAGCATAGAAAAAGGTATCATACCACGACAGTGTAAAGGCATCTCTTGCCACAGAATGTGGGTCTTTCCTCCATGATACATATTGATGACATTTTGCATTAACTCTGCTGGCAAACAGGTCTATTTCCGGTCGTCCAAACTTCCTACATATCATGTCGAAAGCTTCTTGATACAAGCTGTACTCATCTTCAGTTTCTTGCTGTCTAAATTCATAATCAGCAATTACATGCTCCTTGGATTTAATATAGGACGCAAATATCCATAAATTTCTTTTTTCACACCATTGCCATATCCCTTTAGCAATTTTATTGAAGCCCGGAAACTGGATACCACCCATACGATTTATATATGATATAGCCGTGGTATTATCGATACGAAGTAGAATATCACGGTTTTCCAAATTTCCAGCGAAAGATTTCAAAGCCATAAAGGCGGCCTTCAGCTCTGAAAGGTTTGTATGTAATGCACGTTCATCTAACTTCCAGAACTCATGTGTAGATTCTCCTCCACATGCTGCTCCCCAGCCTGTACATGAAGCATCTGAGAAAATTTCAATACAATAATCATGACTGGTTATTGGTCTATAAATATGCATTATATTCTTTTTCCACCAGTTAAGATCTTCCTCTACTTCTATTGATAAAGTCAGATAGGAATTAAAATTTTCATTAGAACGTCTCAAGGCTAGGAACTTTTCCCTCTCTATATCCTTCATATAATTCCATCCATATTTTGCTGCAGGACAACATGCTCCCAAGCTACCAATGATCAAGGCAAAATCCCTGATTTTATACCTTTTCCCAACTTGAAATTCTTTTAAAGCATTTAACATTCTTATACTTTTATCATATGGAAGTTCTAATCTCATCTGTGTTGAATTCAATATCAAACCTAAAAATTTCTGTCTTTGAAGTGAAATTAACTGACTCTTTTCTTTATTGAGAATAAAACCTAGTTTTTCAAGTAAGCAAACTGTTTGAACAATGTTATCCTTACAATCTTCTACTGTACCGCCCAGTAACAAAATATCATCAAGATAAATTACTGAAGTAAATCCCTGACTTCTCGAAAGGGTAACCACTGGACGCATTATCTTAGTAAATACGTAAGGAGCTGTATTTAACCCAAAAGGCAAACAGTTGAATTCATAAATACAACCATTAAATTTAAATCTTAAGAATTTTTTCGAATAATCAGCTATTGGTATCAAATGATAAGCATTTTTCAAATCTATTGATGCCATAAAACAATTGGGCGTCAAAAGATCCCGAGCTGTTCGAATATCCCCGAGCTTAAAATGTTCCGTATTAATAAATTCATTCAATTTTTTCAGATTCAGTATTAGTTTACCTGAACCGTCTGGTTTTGGAACCAAAAATATGCTGGAGAGAAATTGACCTTCACATTCCGTGACTTTTCCAATAGCTCCTTTATTCATCAAATTACTAATATGTTTTAATAAATGCTTTCTTTCCTCTATTGACCGAGGTCCTTCTGCCGGTTCTAAATCTTGAACTGGCTCTTGGGCGAATGGAATGACATAACCTTCGAGCCATTTTAAGACTACTCTGTCAGAGCAAAATTCTTCCCAGACTGGGACAAACATTTTTAGTCTGCCTGCTGACATACTCACCGATGGTGGCATTAGTGTCTCTTGTGAGACGAACCTGTCGATGTTCTTGAATACTTCCGGTAACTGGATGGCCTTTGCTGCTGACTGCTGTGTCGATACTGCCCCGTCGCCATCTGACGTGTCGTCATATGCCGACGAGGTGGTCTCAAGTTTTTTGAAGGATATCGAGCTTTAGTTGCTTGAGGCCTTTCTTGATTCTTTTTTATCTGTTTCAATTCCTTTGCGGATTTTTCTAATAACTTTGCATTTTGAAGCGTTTCACCAAACTCCTTTCCATATAACCATTCATCTGGTTTAGTCTTCTTTAGTGTATCCTTCATGACCGGATTTATATTTGATACTATAATAAGGCGACGTGTTAATGTTTCATTCCTTTAAAGATCTACAAGCAACCGTGTTACATCACTTAGCGTTGCCACCAAGCTTTCCTTCGGTACTTCTTCCTTGGACAACTTTTCAATTAACCCGCCTGAAGCTGCGAGACAGACTGTCACCTTTTGTTGTTTTCCAGCAATTTTCGAGTCTCTGCTTATAATTGGAGCTTCAATAGATTTCTCCATTTCAGTATTTAACTTGGGAGCTTCATATGCTCCTAAATTTTCTGGAATTTCATACTTTGTTAGTAATTTCTCCAATTCTTCTTTAGGAAGACCAACTTGCAATATTGGGTCCCAACGATCTAAAATATCTTGGTGTATAGGAGGGCCACGCTTTGTTTTTATATTGAGGCATGGTCCTAAAGCTTCCAATAATTCTACGTCTAAATGATCTACTGACGGAGTATCTGCTTCTTTATTTTGAGGATCTATTGATTGACCGTTCTCTTTGGGATCTTGTTTCTCTGTCTGATCATTTGTTTTACTTAGATCAGCTATTTTATTTTTCCGAAGACGATGGACCTCTTCTTCGCTATCACCGCTATGGCCTGAAGATGATGATGAACTATAACTTGAACCTCGATCAGCAGATCGCCGATGTGGTCGTCCATAGCAACTGCTATCCGAAGAATCACTTGATCTGATTCTATAAGGCCTTTCCTTCCGGCTTCTCTTACGTACAGAATAAAAGGTTTTAATAGTCCTTGACCATAAAGCCGACTTGTGCTTAACAAGATAATAACTTGTTTTCGAGGAAGCTCGTCCTATTGTGTTTAGAGAAAACTTGTTCTCTTTGTTTCTAGAGAAACTTGTTTCCTCCCTCTGAACTTGTCAGAAAATTATTTGTGGACTTTACTTGAATGTAAATGATATCGTTGCTTGAATGTAAATAATATCGTTACTTGAACGAGTGATAAAGATATACAACTGTCTTCCTTCTGGCTGCCGCTAGAACAAAAGTGAGGTTATATTTACGTTTATGTTGCAAATACTCCAAATCTCGCTCTTGATCCAGCAATTTTCTTTTCAATCTTTTCAGTCTTCTCTCAATACGAGAATCTTCTTCACTATCCGACCTGTAGCGACGTTTTCCCATCTTACTTCAATTAATTTCAATATGCACGTGGCTTTACTCGGGCACAAGAAAAAGGAATGAGGAACATGGATGCTAGCCGTTGGGACGAGCGCCAACACGCGGGAATAGGTAAAGTTAAAAATTACTTAAAAAAATGAGGCTTGAAAGGGCACTAAGCAGGGGTACTACATGGTGACCTAAAGGAGGAGGCGCAAAGTACAATTGTGAATTATATTGTAATTTTTTTTCAGCTAATAAAATTTTGTATTAATAATTTTTAATTAATATTTTTTATGCTAATATTCTTATTTCTGTAGATTTTTTTTTATGTTTTTTGCCTTCTTCACTTGAATGTGTTCCCTTTTTATCTCTTTGTCACGTTTATTATTATTTCCTTTCTTGAAAAATTACTTCACGTCTTCTTGTTTCCATCCATATTATCATTCATACTCTTTGTTCTTGTTTAATTCCCATTGAAAAATATGCCAATAACCCAAAAATTACAACACTAAATTGATTATTTTTGTATTATTGTTTACATAAAGATATTATCAAATTTATGTCAATGTGAATTGTACCATTTTTCTTTACTTACTTACCTTGAATAATATAATTTTATATTTTATTTATTTTCAATCATTAATTAAATATTTATTTATTTTGTTTCCCTATTGATCTGTACAGTAGGTTGTGAGTGTTATTTATTTATTCTAATCTATCAATTGTATATTCTTAACATAAGTAATACAATTTTTTTATTTTCATTTCAATTGAAAATTGATTTGTATATGATTGCAAAATTTTTCCTTTACTTATGATTTATACTTTATTATTCATTTTTTAATTATTTTACACAATTTTTTGAATCGTTTTACAAACATATATATCTTTTTTAATCAACGTTCATACATGTATGAGTGTGTGTGAGCGTGTATGTATGTATATATGTAGATTTGTATGTAAGTTCGTATGTATGTTGATGTGCGTGAGCGTACGGTAATTTTTTAATCAATGCGTGGGTGGAAAAATAAATATGCACATTTATTGCAAGTTTTTGAGAGACAGATAGAATTTTTGTTTTATATATCAGATCAATTTGATGAAAGAAGGCAAAGAAAATTCGATTACTACAGCAGAAGAACTAAAAGCTCAAAAGATTGAACTTGAAAAAACAGTAGCTCAGTTACAACAAAAGTTTGAACAGGCTAAAAGAAGATCAACTGAACTACGAGATGTCGAACAAAACAAAGCATTCTGAGAAAATTGAACTTTAAAAAAAAACAAATCAACAACTAAAAGGAGTTTTTAAATATTTTTTCATGTATTAATCATTATCTTTAGTATTGCTTACAGATAATATAGCATTATAAAATGTATAAATATTAAAGAATATGTCTGATAATATTTATAAACATATAATGTATTTAATTTCCAACTTGTCACTCTTTTCGTGTTAACTATCTTCACATTCTCATTAATATTCATAAAAATGATTTATAATTGAATTTAATTACAGTCTTTGAGAGCCATCCATAAATACGGTACAATTGTCTGACAAATTCGTAAAACGTACGAATTATTTTTTGGTTTCAAATTAAATTTATTTATTATTGGTACCTATAAATGTTTAATTGACATTGACAGCTATATTTTGTTTAAATTTTCAAATTCCTTGTAACGACTAAAATTTCCTTAAGGCGAATCCTCAAGAAAATTCCCGCCCCAATTTAAAAAGAATCGAATTTTATAGCCCAGGATTCTATGGCGGATATGTTACCAAGTAATTTCTCTGAACAAAAATTAAAATCCAATTCCAACTTTATTATATAAACAATTTGCAACATATATTCATTCTATTCGAGATTTCCAATTGTACAGCTTTACAGATAAACTTTATCTTAAAATGCCTTTATACTCGAGAAAGAGAGTTGATATAAAATCCCACCCCAAAAATGTCTACCCCTAATTGGTCGGGCTACAACCCAACCCGGGATACTCTGAGAGCTAACAACTCCTAGAGGGAAGACTTCAACCTTGCCTGAGTAATCGACGAGCTCCAACTCGTCGACAAAGCGCTACAACTCTTCTAGGGACATGGGTGTGAGCCACAACTCGTCACCCTCTAACCTCAAAGTCCTATCTAAATGTGGACAAGCTACAACTCGTCCCAAGGTACTCTAGAAGCTAACAACTCCTAGAGGGAAGACTTCCTTAGGCAGTTTTCTTCAATATTAGTTAACTTATGGAACTTTTGAAGTGTTTGGCGCTACTTTCTATGTCATCCATATTTACGATGAAGGTTGTTTCAGTTCTTTATGATTTGAGTATTAAATTTATCAACCAGCGTCAGAGAAGAGGGACGTAAATAGAATCACAATGTCGTGTTCCATTTGGGGATCACCCCAGATCACCTCAAACCGCAAAGTTATCACCCTATCCGCCAGACGACGATACTGTACATGTAAGCTTCTGTTCCCTAAAACCAGGTGACGACAGTGTTTTTGGCACAGTCACGCCTGCTCCCCTCCAAAGATGTGCACGCTTAGAAAAAATGCTTCACGGCAGTAATAGCTAACTTGAATTCTCAAATTTTCCGAAATTTTTAAAGAGTTACAGCTCAAAATTATCGATTGAATTTATCGCTTTGATCAGCAAATAAATTTGTTTAATTTTTTTTTAGAGTGCATACAGTGTATAAGTGACTGTGCATTGTGTACGCAAAAATGCCAGCTACAAATATATGTGCATTTTTCAAATGCAAATCATTGAGGATGCCGCATCTCTCGTTTCATTGCTTTCCTAAAAACGAAAGGTGAGTTTTTGAATCACTTTTCATTATTGACAGTTTTTGTCTTAATTCATTGATATATTAATCAATTGATATTAAAAAATATTTTTTTTTGTATATAAATACTTCTTTGAGTATCTTCAACAACTTTATACATGCTGCAGAAAACGTCATTTTCAATTATAATAAAAGGGTAGTTGGTTAGATATTAGTCGATCAACTTTTTGATTAGTATTTATTTTTTACAAATAATTTATTGCAGCATTTGAATGTTATTATATCACGATTTTTTAAGTTTTTTGAATCCAGTTACTCTGATGAAAGTGAAAGTAGTAATGTAGAGAGATCCTATGATCAATCAATTTTAATTAATGATATTATCAACTCTCTCTTTGCTTATAAACAATTTTCAAAATTATTGTAACGTTTCTATGAGACATGGGCCAAGCTGTTTTTTTCATTTAAACTTTTTCGTTCATTCCATGGTTTTCCCCAGTCTCCAATCTTTTAAGCTGCTTTAGATAAGTATTTGTACCAATTGTTGTGTCCATGTGTAACAATATTTCTACAAAATGAGTTTCAATACATTTTCATGAATCATTTAAATTGTTAAGTTCATTATAGTTTTTAATATAAATGTAATGAAACAAATGAATATCGATGTTATTGAAATAAAGAATTGAACCTTTGAATAATTAAAAATCAAAAAAGGTAAAAAGTTGATAATATTGAAATATGAAGTCGATCGTTTAATAAATTATTGCGACATATATAATTACAGTAATTTTTATTATAATAAATACCTGTTGTTGAATTAAGAATTATTAATTCGATTGTAATTACCTTTATTAACACTAATTTATATGCAAATATGAATATGTATAGTAATAAGGGAAGTAAAAAAGTATCAATACAATTATTATTGCTAAAATATGTTAGAATATATAATGTTGAATTTATAACAATTTTGTTATAGATCTTTTATAAAATGATAATGTTGCAAATACAGAAGACAAAGAACAATTTCTGTTCTAATAAATCAATTGAAGATGAATTATATAGTAGTTTAAGTAGTATTTAAATCGGAAAGGATTTTTATTTAGATAAACGACCTTTTTCCATTCAGCTTACCCTTCCCCAATTCCGATTCATGCTCGTCTAATTTTGCGCTTCTAGATTTGACAGCTTCCGACGTGATAAACCATCCCGATGTTAAGAGTTGCGGAAATATTTATTTGTTGAAAAAGAAAATAGCAATGTTGGAAGAAAAACTCAATAATGCACGGAAAAGCATTCAAAACTTCAACATTCAAAACGTGCTCAAACCGAGAAGAAACCGCGAACCGTAACACCTACAACCATTTTACGAGATGCCGCGAAATATTTAAATAAAAATCAATTGTTGTTTTTAAAAATGCAACTTGTTCGTGTCACCAAGCAAAAAACAGAATGGACGCCATCCGAACGAAGTTTTGCTACCTCACTCTATTATGTCTCGCCAAAAGCCTACAATTTCCTTTGCGATGAAAAAAAATCACTCTCGCGTGTGTTGGATTTATACGTCAACGGATTAATAATCTCGAAGTCGCGACAGATTTCAATGACCGTTTGATTAACATAATACACGATAAAGTTAAAGGTATGTCTCCTAAAGAATGTGACGCGGTTTTGACCTGGGACGAAATGAGCATTAAAGAGCATTTAGAGTTCAATTCGAGTATTGATTTTATTGGAAGTCTCGAAGATCTCGGTGAACTAGAGCGAAAAAATAAAAATGGAAAATACGCGTTAGTTTTCATGATTCGTGGTCTTAGATTTTCGTGGAAACTACCGGTTGCTTATTTTATATCAGGTCAAAGCATTAAAAGCTCGACATTAGCAGATTTGATCAAGGCTTGCATCGAAAAATGTTTTAAAGTCGGAATCAAAGTTCGGTCAACCGTATGTGATCAGGCAACTGCAAATTGTAGAGCTGTCAAAATCTTAGGCGTTAGTGAATCTCATCCCTATTTTTTGATTCAAAATCGCGAAATACATTTCAATTACGATATATGCCACCTAATAAAATCTGTACGAAATCGGTTAATTGCAAATGATATTTTAATTGGCGACGAACGTATTTCATGGAGAGCGGTCGAGGAATTATTTAACATTGAAAAAAATCAATCTTCGAAAGTAGCTCCGAAACTAACTTCAGCGCGTCGGTCGCGGCAGCACTAAAAACCGGGTCAATGAATGGAGTATTACGAGAACCTGTATGTATTTTAACGACAGATTATTGCAAAAAACTTAATGATATATTTGACTGCTTTAACGCTAGCTTTACTTCAGATTCGAATCCCTTTTGGCGTGGTATTTCAATGAAATCTCCTCAAGTGATGGCGTGTTTGATGGCTCAAGGAATCTCGCGAATGGGTAAATACGTGGATTTACGACACTAATCGGGAATCAACCTCTTGTTTCGCCGGTTCAAAATTAACATTAAATTTGGTAATATTGTTTGCGGACGATCTTTTAGTAGAGAATATGAGTTATTTACTAACTGCGAGACTTAATCAAGACTGCATTGAAAATTTATTCGGAAATATACGTCGCCGGTGCGGAAATAATTGCAATCCTTCTGCGCTACAATTTAGACATAATCTCGAGTATATAACAGTAGCATAACTAGTTGCACCACTAAAAGGGACTAACTACATGAATGATGGCACTAATATTATGATCATTTCTAAAAACAACGTAGTACACGAAAGTGATGATTCGCCGGTAGATATGCATGATAACGCGGTGGCTGGGAATGATGAATTCGATAGTAGTATGTCTGAATGTTTATTAGAAGAAGATGACAGCTGTGATGATGTCCAGCCGATTATGTTTGAAACATGCGCTATGAAATATGTTGCGGGTTATTTAGCATACCGTTGCCTTTAAAAATTTACTTGCTCTAGATGTCAAATGAATGTAATAAAATGCGATGAAAAAGTTAAAAGATAATAGTAAATTGCTAATTTTTTTGAAAGCATTTCATACGAAAGATTGTGCGATATTTGGACACTTGAATGTCCCTACCGATAATTTTTCCTCCTCCGTAATGACCGCGTATAAAATATTTGATGATCAATCTCTAAAGTTCTTTTCTAGTTTGCAAATAAGTAAAACATTAGAGAAGGTGATATCTGAAAATTTGAATATAAAGGATAGTTTTTGACGTGATAACATTTGCATGGCGCATAAAAAATTCATATTATATTTATTTGTTCGTATGCATAAGTAGATATATAAGGAGAGTTCTAGATCCACTTGCAATACCGGTCGAGAGAAAAGTGGGTTCTGATCCGCACTAATGACCGACTGCGGTAACTTCTGGCGGTAAGTTATCGACTTACCAACCGTGATAAGTTATCTACAGCGATTTTTACCGATCCTGATTGGCGATAAATTATCTTCAGTGATAATACCGACTTTGATTGGCGGTCAATTATCTTAAGTGATAATACCGATCTCAATTAGCGATGAATTATCTGCAGCGATAATACCGATCTTAATTAGCGATAAATTATCTGCAGCGATAACACTGATCTCGATTAGCGGTAAATTCTCTTCAGCGATAATACCGTCTTAGATTAGCAATAAGTTATCGTCAGCTATAATACCGATCCTTGATTAGCTATCATTCTTCTTAATTTGTGCTACTTATTTTTTCAGGAAATTAATGAAAACGATGATTTTTTTTTGTGTACACAATTTATTTATAGCAAAAAAAAATTACATTTGATTAATATATCATAATAATATAATTATAATAATAATATAATATATAAATTTTTCCAATATATTATGTTAGTTTTCTTATTTGCGCACTCAAGGGTTTATATTCTATTATTCGATCATGTAAGATCAAACAATAAGCTGATGTTTTAGCAGGAAAAGCTTTTAATGATTCGAACTCCATTCGAACTTCAACTGGTCCTGATTTTAAGGATTCATTTCGTTTAGAACAATCGATTACTACAAGTGGTGCTATATCAATAAATTTTCTTTCCGTGAGCAGAGATTTTGCTTCTTTATCATAATATGTTGCTTGAAAATCTTTATACATATCATATAATAAGGCAAATTGATTGTGACTAATGTCAAGATTCGTGTTACCATATGGATAGCATTGTGAATTGAGGAAAAGTTTTACATCTCTTAAATCACAATGATCGAAATGACTTGCATCTTTTGTAGCATCATTTTTGCGTGCAGTTTGAAATCCTAATATAACATAGCGTGGCTTTCCCAATTGAGTTGATGCTTTTACGACCCATACATGTTTGGTTGTGTTCGGCAGCATTGGATATTCATATAATTCCCATGATCTGAAACTCACTGAAATCGGTGGGTCTTCGGCAATGTAACTTAATAATTCTTTTTTTTTATGTCTGCAACAGTGACACAAGGAATTATCCATTCAATTTTTATGAGCGTGATCATCTCTCCAGGTGCCGCTGCAGCTTGTACAATTCCATTAAGATCGGTATTTAAACGAGTAAGTATTAATTCATATTTGGCATTGGCAATTATGCGATGATAATCTTTAGCAAATTCCGATAGTATATGTAACGGTATCGAAACATCAAAGTATCCATTATCATTAAATAATCTTTCGTTATCAGTTACCCAACCTGCATTATCTAAATAATTTTTTTGACCTGGATGAAGAGGTAGATATCCCTTCATGAGGATCGTATTTCTTCAAATAAATAGCATACGGCCATATTAATGAATCTTGATGTTGCTGCTACACCATTTCCGTTAGATTTTGTAAATTTCCCCGTAATATAAAAGGAACTTTTGCTTGGCAACAGACATAAATCTTGATATTGAACTGAGATATGCATCTCATCATTATTATTATATGTTGTAGATGCATATGGTTGATGAGCATGCACCTCAATGTGTGCGATAGACTTATCAAATATGACACCTTTGCTTATCGCTAATTTTTCTTCTTCCATGGTATAAGACACGCAAGACAGCACACTTTCACTCTAATTTTGTTGCACCTTTGCGTATTTTTAGTCCCAGACTTTGTAGGAATAGTCAATTTTAATAAGTTAATCGTTTGAGTTTTCTTCAATGACTGATGGGATTCAGGCATGGTATGTTAGTTTTATAGCTTCCTCCTACTATTGGTTTATAAATAATCCCCATCACGTGACTGATTTCAAATGTAAACGTATTGTTACAGTTTCACGACGTAAATTTACCAATTGACCGTCTTGATCAACAATGCGTCGTTGTAAATTATGTATTGCTTGTACGGTGATTGGAAGATAAATGATGTTTGATGGAACTTCAATGATCTTATATCCTGGTGAAACTGATGGAAAAAATTCATGAATCGTATGTACCAACTGATTATTCATGTATGCCACAAATTGCCAAAACTGTCATAATATATAACTTTATTACCACGTTTTTTATATACCACCCAATGTGTTCAAGGTCTAGTTTTATTGCCGAGATTAATAATTGCTGATTTATTTTTCCACGGTGTAGATTTTGGAAGATCATTCCACATAAAAACACCACGAAAAAAGGGTATTTTCATGATTTTTGCATATTTTTTTGAAGTTCAATATCAGTCAGTGCACGATGAGATGAATTTAAAATTTTTTTTACCGGTTTCAAATACAATCCTAATCTTCTCTTGTGCGGTTTCAGACGTAAACCTTTACCGAAAGCTATTGCTTCCATTTTCTCGTTATGTCGTATAGCTTCTTCTAATTGACTTTTGGCGTCTTTAGCATCATTAATTGCTTCTGCAATGCCAGCAGCGCCACCTGCACTTAAACCTGCAAATAGAGGTATAAGAGGTAAAATATCTCCCACTTTTTGCGGTATTGGTATAATACATGGAACTTTGATTTTTTTCTTTCCACCAACATCGCGGATAGTGCAGCAGTTAATGCAGATTGAATAGGATTTGAACTGGAATTTTACATAAGCTTTGCTGAATTAACAACTTTTCGCAAATGTTTAACTTCCTCGGCCTTTTTGCTTTTCTCTTTCAAACCCATTCCCAATTTTGATTTAACTTTCATGACGTTGGAAATTTCTAAAGCAGCAATTTGTTCAGCAATATCTGCGTCTTTCGCGAAAACACGTTTCACAGATTTTTCAGCAAGTATTTTGTCAGCTGCGTTTCTAGCTTCAATGTTATCTCGATTTTGCGAATATGCAATATCGTGTTCTTTACAGGTAGCGTCCAATGGATTGATTCCTGGATTTCCACGTGCTAATCTCTTCTTCAATTTAGTTCCCGGACCACAATAATGATATCCTGGTATATGAAGTTCAAATGGCAATTTGTTTATGAGTGTTAACAATACCAGCACCTCGTTTATTGATACGTCTTTACACTATCATTGTTCAAAAACGACTAACTCGATACCCATCAAAGATGTGAATTTTGTAACAAGATAGAATTTTCGCCATATAATAATCCCTCACTATACATACATATGAAAGACTATTTGAAATTCGAGCCCTTGCCCTTTGGTTACTCTCACGCCACGATCGGAGAAAAATCATACTAGAATGCTGTCAATAGGCCAATCAATGAAAACTACGATTCCTATTGGCTATCGATTTTCTCAAAGACGAAGACGAAGTCGAAGACGCTACCGGCGTTCGGCAGTCAGCCATAACGTGGAACAGGTTGTCAGCTGACTCATAGCCGTTTGGGCAAATCATTTGTGCATATTATACCTCACCGACGTGTGTCTTGTCGGAAACGGTTCAAGTTGAAATTTAAGTGTTTCTGAACCTTGTGGAGGAGTCCAGTGGATCCGACCCAGTGTTCCAGCACTTATATTAGAGGCGCCCGTTCCAGTTCCCGAGAATTTCCTTAAATTGTCAATTCGATTTTTTTAGATTAATAGAATTAAATTATAAAAATTTTTGGCCACTATCTGTTAGTTGGCGGCACAACAGGTCAACTAGCACGGTAGTGTTGTTACAATTTATAGCTAGAATGTCATTTTACATCAAGATGAAGTTCAATCAACGAATTATTAAGTTACCTGTTATTAACTTTGACCTATCACGAGACAAATATCAAACGTCATGTACAACTTTTACTAAATAGTGTCCGTGGTATTATTTGTGGCCCATCAAATTGTGGAAAGACAAATACTCTTTTAGCACTTATTGTACATCTAAATGGCCTACGTTTTAAAAATATTTATTTGTATTCAAAATCATTCAACCAACCTAAATATCAGTTTTTAAAAAAAATAATTGAACCAATGGAAGGTATGAAATTTTATACTTTTAATGAGCATGAGGAAGTGGTAAAACCAGATGAAGCGAAACCCAACTCAATTATGATTTTCGATGATGGGGCATGCGAAAAACAAGATAATATGCGAATCTATTTTTGTATGGGATGACATAGAGAAATTAACTGCTTTTATCTTTGTCAAACTTATGTACGAATCCCAAAATATTTGGTACGTGACAATACAAACTTTCTTGATCTTTTCAGACAAGATAATATGAATTTAAAACACATTTACGATGATCATGTAAATACTGACATGACTTATTCTCATTTTTGAGATATATGTTCAATGTGCTGGAATAATGATAAATATGGCTTCTTGGTAATTGATAAAGACAGTGATCTTAATAATAGGCGATATAGAAGAGGATTTGATTGCTTTATAAGTATAAATTTACCGTGAATACATTAAACTTTACATTATTTATGTGATTGTCAAAGTGTCAACATGAAAACTACGAAGCTGCAACAAGAAAAAAAAATATCGCATCAAATAGCAAAAGCTAGTGATGCAATACGCCAAAAGCATAAGTTGATTAAACTTGGAAGAGATATGACTCAACAAACCATGATTGGAATATTTAAACCTATAGTAACTTAAACAATTAGCTGATAAAACACTTATTACAAAGGAATCTCAAGAAATAAAAATAAAGAAAGAAGAAGTTGAAAGCAAGCAAGAAAGCCTCACACCTGATTATGAAATAACTGATGATGACTCTTATACAACAGCAACAATTACCCATCAAAGTACTTCGATTAAAGACATACCTGTAGTAAGGTATTTAAAGATGATCGATTCTAAGCTCTTGTCCAAAGACTTAGATACAAAGTATGGCATAAGAAAGTTGAAAGGTAATCGACTGATGATGGGTGATCCTAAAGTCAGGTTCGATAATAATGCATTTATATTGGTGATAAAAAATACAATGCTATTTCTGGTTTATTAGAATTATTATTTATGAATTCTCCTGATCAATCAAAAATAACAAAACAAGATGAAAAAATGTATAGCAGAATTATCAGTATGACAAACGCCTATCGAAAGCATTATCTTCTCGACAAAAGTATCAGAGTAGATAGAAATTTAAAAAAAGTCACCGAAATAATCAGTAAATATTGTAAAATATTTGTATGTCGCCATCTAATAACTATTAGACTAACGACAGTTTTATAAGTTGTTGACGTTGCTTGACGATTAGATTGTTTATAGCAACGAGGGGAGAGTTTGTTTATCTCCAGTTTTTGACTGAGACTTAAGTTGACCGCACAGATTCTTTTTTCCTTATTAATTTCTGTCAATCTTTAATAAACTTTTTCCTTTATTTATTAATTGTCCAAAGTTGTTATTTGTTCTTATTTTACAATATATGACAAAAAGTAGGGAAAGTTTACCACGGTATATGATTCAACATGAACAAAATCATCCTATCGATTATATTTATTGGGATGATCCCGATGAACTTGTAGATCGACTTCGTTTACTTATTGCATCTCAAACTGCTGGAAATTTCAGTTATACTAACGAAATTTTATCAATTTTAGAGGAATTACGCGAAGCTAGAATTATTTATTAATCTGATGTATTCTACACAACTACTCATTCTTTAAAGAACTTTTAAAGAGAGAGGTTTAAAAATGAGTGTTGACGTTTTTGGACGATAGTTAATAAAAGATATTGTGAAAAGTGCTATTCGTGGGCCTCCTGGTGAAGGATTCCAATTAACTGCTGATCAACAGTTTGACATAGATCATAAAAGATTGTGTAATCTCGCTGAACCAGTAGATTTGAATGATGCAACATCATTAGGAGTAATTGAAAAAAAGATTACAATTTTAAAAAATTTTATTGAAATAGAATTACGTCTGTTACGCGAAACTGTAGCAAATTTAAGAAGAATTGTTGAAGAAAATAGAGAAAGAATCAAAATCATTAATGTTCAAGGAGAGCAACATATTGAATCATCACAAAAACATCGTAAACGTCTGAAAGAAGAATTGAATGAAACAATTGAACTGCATGAGTCAGATCGATTACGTTTACTGAAAAAAGCAAATCGTAAACAAGCTGAAAGTATTAAACAATTGGAAGAAAATATTCGGAAATATCTTGATCAGCAGCATCATGAACAAGGAGAAAAAAATAATAACTGAAGAGCGACATAGATCGATTAGGAGAAATTATCAACGACGACATGTTAATATACGTGGTCTTGATGAAACTTGGCAAGCTGATCTAGTTGACATGACAGCATATAAAACTTATAATAAAGGTCATCAGTATTTGTTGACTGTTATTCATGTTTTTTCAAAATACGCTTGGGCTGTGCTCACAAAATTTAAAAATGGTAAAGATGTCGCTCATGCAATAAAATCTATTCTATCACGAAAAAGAGTACGAAAATTTTTGTATGTTGATAGAGGAAAGAAATTCTACAATAGAGATTCTGAAACATTTATGAAACAATATAATATCAAAATGTATTCTACATTCAGTAATCTTAAGGCATCTATATATAAACGATTTAATCATCCATAAAAAGTAAAATGTGGAAACAATTTACGTTGCAAGGTAATTACCAGTGAATAGACATCTTACAACAATTGATGACATCATATAACAATAGCAAACATAGAACCATCGAAATGAAACCGATTGATGTTACTTCAGCCAATGAGAAACAATTACGTCATACTATCTATAATAATAAGCTTGAAGTTCAACAAAAAATGAAAAAGACGAAATTCAAGATTGGTAACAAAGTGCGCATAAGTAAATATAAACATGTCTTTGAGAAGGGATACACTCCTAATTGGACAACTGAAATATTTAATGTAAGCCAAGTATTGAACACTAATCCACTAACTTATAAGCTTGTCGACTATCGAGATTAACCGATTGAAGGAGGTTTCTATCAAGAAGAATTGACTAAGGTTCAATATCCTGATATTTATTTGGTAGAAAAAATTTTGAAAAAGCGTGGTAATCAAGCTTTTGTCAAGTGGTTAGGATTTGATAAAACGCACAATAGTCGGATTAACATAAAAGATTTATGCTATCTCTAACTAATGAGTTGGAAACAATGACTGCCAAAATGTATAGTGAACATCTTGATAAAATTAATAAACGAATGTTAAAAGAAATTTAAAAAAAAAAAAATAAGACCATTAAGGATGACAATGATTTTGTCATATTATTTGTAAGAGATGAATTCAAAAATACAAACTAATGTCAATAATTTGTAATATTTTTTTCATTAAAAAAATTTTTTTTCTCGTAAGTTTTACATAAATATTATATTTACAATTATTTATTAACACTATTCAATATGAATCATAACCCCAAGGGAGTGTATCAGTTGATTGTGCTAAAAGAACTCTTTTATTATCTTCCCAAGTTAATGCTAATTTTTTTCTACTGATTATATGTACTTCATGTTTCTTGCGAACTATATGATATTCCGTTTTACATAATTTATCATGATTAAGTAAGCATTTTTTGTTATCAGCGAATGTGATAGATTTTATTGTTGCAGTTTTGACACCCATTGCTTTATGTTTGTCTTTTTTTTTCTATTTTGAACTTTGAATGTGTTCATTTTGGCTTTCAGATCAATGAATTCCGTCATTATTTCACCTTTATTTTCATCTTTTATAAGACCAACAATTTTTTTATTAACTAATGGAATATTAAAACGGTTATTTGGTGGATAGTCTGAGGTGTCAAATTCATGTATATTATTTTTCATGCAATCATACATATCAGCATTGAGAAATTGATAAATTAAACTTTCTGTATCTGTGTGTAATAATTATGCCTGATTGTCGGTAAATTGTCTTTTAATGAAATTGTAATGAAAATCATAAATAAACATTTTTAAAAGATCTAAATCTTCAAATCCTACGTATATCGGCTTATTGAAATATATATTTTTTTGCTCCATTTCTATTATTACCATGTCATTGTCAAAAATTATACTATTGTGGAATTTTGGAGAGGCAATGAGATTTTTTGCACTTCCATTATTTTTCCGTAAACTGCATTATTCATTAATTTATAGAAATTCTTTTCAAAATCATTTTTAGATTTTTTTTTCGTAAATCTGTATTTTGATTTACATACTTCTTCATCCATGGTGATTGATTAAATTTAAGGATTCTATGGATTTTGGTTACAATCATTCTTCAATCGAGACATCGTTTTAAATTTCTGTAGTGAATCACATATTCAAGTTTAGGTGATAATGTCGTCATAAGTTTGCTATTATTGCTGTTTGGAGGTTTGTGGTGTTCAGGATACAATGGCAAATCTTTATGATGCTCGTGTAAGATTTGTGGATACTCTGAATCAACTTCGAAAATGTAACCAATTAAAGAATCCTTGGAGATATTTCTAATTATTAACTTCCCAGTGTGAAGTTATAGTAATGGGTCCGATTTTGTGAATCCCGAATTTTGACATATCTCCACGTTTTAAGGTCCCCGGAGTCGAATACGATCGTTTTCCAGTGGACGTCTGTGTGTGTGTATGTACGTATGTGCGTTCGGAATTATTTTTTGCTTCGATTATCTCGAGAACAAAAAATGATATTGATGTGGGACCAATTGCATTCGACGCGTAATTATGTAACTTAGAACTGATTAGATTTTCGGCAAAATCGGTTAAGCCATTTTTTTTTTTAGAACCAAAAAACTAGCAAAAATGGAAAACGACCTGAATTTTGCAATTTATAAATTATACCATTTTTTAGATAATATTCCAAAGTTTTTAAAAAAATATAATTATTAAATGATTAGAATACTTGTATGAAAATATGACGACAATATTTCATAGAAAAGAAAAAAATTTTAAAAAACAAAATCAGCAATGAAAGAATTTTAAACTTGTGTCAGGATTGAAAAAACAGCATTAAAGACGCTATAATAGTTGATAATAATTGTCAATAATATAGAATTGTGTTCATAACAAATGAACATTGTTACTAACAAGTGATTATTGATCATAGTAATATTTAAATAATAAGTTTGAAATTGTTATAAACAATAAAAATAGGGACCCTTTCTATACATATATGAGTACTTTTAACGCAAAATTTTTGTTTTTACGAAAAAAAATGTTACCAACCGCATGACATAGATGAAAACATAGTTTTTTCGTTTATAACAATGAAATTTGTTGTAAATAATGAAAAAAAGGATCTATGAGGTATATTCGAATTCTTCTAACGCACAATTTTTTCTTTTACTGAAATAAAGTAACTAACCATATCAAATGAATAAAAACAGACTCATTTTGTTTATAACAATTCCATCTGTTATAAAGAATGGAAACGGGTTCTATTCGAATTGTTTTTTCATTTTTTCCACTGGGAAGTTGGTCGTGTGGACCTTTTGGGTCGTACCCAGACCACTGCAGAGTGATCGATCACTTTTTGATAATTGAAACTCCGGACCCTCATCATTGTCTTAGTCTGAATCTTTCGTTTCATTTAAATAAAAAATTGATACAAATCTATCAACTCCTTAATTTTTTTATTTCTTTCTCTTCTGTTCAGAAACGTTTCCGAATCTCGACTATTCTGCTATCTGACATCAACAACACGGATCAAAATTTCCGGCCACATCGTCCCATAAGAAATAAACTTCTATTTACGTCTCTCTTCTCTGAATGTAGTCACACAAATTCATTTGAATATTTGGAGTATAATGGATGTTATTTTTTATAATTATTAACAGTATTCAATTCGTAATTACAAGGATAATTGTAAAGTAAGTTGAAAGGAAAAAAAATTTAAAACATTCGCCAGTTATACATTTTCAGTAGTAAGAACAGTACTTTGATAATTTCGACCATGTGTCTATTGTTTATAGTTATTTGTTATTGAGATGAAAATTTTTGTTTTAATACACATCTATAATTTCATTTTTTCTATTTCACTGTGGTGAGAGTTTCAAAAAATGAATTCGTTATTTTTAAAGTAATTTTCGATTCTTTTAAAAGTATTAAGGGCTTCGAAAATTTTTTAACATAAAAAGTTGATATGAGTACTATGAATAAATTGATTATAATAATTACATAAATTGAAATTTCCAGAAGAATTGAGAATTTTTGAAAGTGTATGTAAATTATACATGTGTGAAAAAAATTTGAATAAATATGTACATCGTGTGAATAATGATGCTTAAAGAAGATTCAATGATCATGTAAAATGACAAAGGCTTAATACTTATAAATCCAGCAGAAATGTAAAAAAAAATAGTAACAGATGTGCAAAGTATGAACGAAAATACTGGAATAGAGACAGAGACAGTCTAAAAGATAGAGATAAACGTAATACTTTATAACAGATCCTTCTAAATTCAAAAGTGAACTGAACTCTGAAATCCAGAATTAAAGTAGAAATCATAAATTGAATGGATCGTATTTTAGGTAATAAAGTTGGTTGTGCTACTTGATTTTAAGATTGTACATCAAGAGATACTGTAAATAAGTACTGAATAACTGTGATACATATACCATGATTAAGTACATAATCAATAGTATTTCGTTAAGAAGTTCAAGAAACCGAGATCTCAATCAGTATAGTGTCATTGATGAAGCTCATAGGCGTTTTCTTTCTATTGATGATGTCCAGCAAACCGAATGTATAATGAGATCAATTTTACAACAAGAGATTGTATTTGGGATATGTATTGAGTTGTAAAGAAATATTTTCTCTATTTTATTATAAATTTGATGCAACTACTTAAGAACCGTCACTATGGGAGCCAGAAAGTTATAAATTGATTGGTTGCATTTCTGCTAGAGAAGAACGTTTCAATGCAAATACCGAAGTAATAATTAATACAGAAGCTAAATCTATTTTGGTAATTAAAAAGAGGATCTACTTTGCATTCAGAGATCAAGGTGCTTATATCTCTATATTTGCTATAAAGGTTTAGTATTGTGACAAGACGGATTCAACTCAGTGTTCCTTCCGAGCAAGTGGTGACACCTATATCAACCAACGATCCTAAATAGACACTCATGTCGCCACCGATGGGAGAAATCCCTTGTTTGTTCCAGAGTCGCTGTAACTTCCATCGGTCAAAACAAAATCTGCTTGACCTTCAAAGGTCAAGATGACATTCACAAGAAGTTTCCAGAAGGAAGGCACTAAGATAGAAGCAATGGGAGGAGCCTGCCATATGGAGGGGGACTCCCGCCAAAACGCTATCGAGCACGTCGCGACAGACGACCATCTTCAGTTGGGCTAACGCCGTGTAGTAGAACAGACGCTTACGTAAATCGTTCCTTGTGAGATTTAAGTACAATATTTACCTCCACGTTCATAACGGAACGACCGAGAACGGAAGTAGCCGCGAGTGTGCAGTTCCTGGACACGAACATTGGTCAACTTCAGGCGACTACAAGGGTCTCCAGGTCAACGGACAATTAGGTCGGAACGCCGAGTAGCTTCCCCGCGGACTTGCAGAGCCTTAGTAGCCATAACTCGTTACAATTTTTCTGGAAGGCGAATGAGGCAACTATTGAGTTCTTGAAGACGTCTAATTTCATCATCGGTGACTCCTGGGTCATCTGCCACCATCAGCAGCAGACTACGGGCCCGAGCATCTACAGGGTGAGCTCCATCATAACTTGTACCTTCAAGGGCATAGGGCGAGCCCGTGTATTTATTATTTGTCATCGTTATTTGGCACTTCAGGCAACTCATTATTGTCACATTGCTATCTCGTACCCGGATCGTATTCACCAATTACACATAACATTTATTAATTTTAATTATTGGTATTTTCTCATAGTCTCTGTAAAATCGTGTAACCGAAGGCCCACTCCAGGTCGTGGGATAGTGAATCCTGCGTGGATTGTATATTAAGATATTGTAATAAACGCAAGAATACTTTCATGTGGATGCAATTCCCTTGGGCTAACTACCCCCTAGTAAGTTTGCGTGAGAATTACAGGATACGAGGAATCTCCAAGGAATACCGATTTATTCCGTACTGAATAAGGAAAAATATTGTCCGATCTTCTTCTCACTTTGCACATTTGCACGTGGATCTGTTCTCGCTTAAACGTCGTCACTTCTCTCGCTCTCGTTCCATCTCACTCTTTCTATTTCTCCATCGAGCAGGACGAAGGTAAGTGAGAACGAATAAATTACGCAAAGGCAGTTATTTTCTCCATATTCAGGTTGGTAAACTCCTCCCGAGTACCCTGGAATATTCTGGTACTTTTTACATATTCCCATATACTTCCCCCTTCTTCATTTATGAAATGTAATAGAAAAGGAAATACTTACTATATCTATGATCCTAGATTTCCCGCACTTTTTCAAGCATATACTCTCATTCAAATATATAACCCATCCTGCCTCCCAAAAGATAAAATTTTAAAATATAAAAATTATTTTCTATTTTCTTTCTGGCGCGAACGCTATTTTCTCGCCAGAACATTTCAGTATATAACTTGCCCGGAGGTATCAGTGAATTTTGTTCATTTTCCGGTGAGATCAATTGGCCATGAAATCGCACTGATTGAACAGACGATCTGTACATATGTCGATAATGTTGTTGAAATTGAACAGCCGACATTTTTGGACAAAGGAGATGGTACATAGTATTTACCCTCACGCGGATGTCACTGCAAGCCCGGCTATCAAGCTGACATTGAAAAACAGTAGTGTAATAAGTGTCCTATTGGAAAGTTTAAACATAAGGTGGCTTCACATACGTGTGAGAAAAGTTCTGCGAACAGTACAACACGAGATTATGGATTTACTATATGCCACTGCGATATTGGCTATTTTAAAGAACTTGAAGATCCTAAAAAATGCTATGCACCCGTAATTAATTATGCAATTCAAGTAAGAGCAAAAACAACACGAGGGTGGAGTAAATATACATTTGTAATTTTCAAAAATACTGCTCATATGATAGAATTTGGTAAATATGTAATATATTTGATTATTTACCGTTGGAAAGAGTATAAATTCATTTTTTTTGTACATTTTATAGATCACGTTGGTGATAATGACAACATGCAAGTATCTATAATTGCGAGGACAATTGTCGTAGTAGTAGTTCTGCTTGTGATAGTCATACATTTTTTTTATTGATTTAAGGTGGAAATATACCTCTTTGTTGAACTGCACCAGAAGCAATAACATTTAGAAAATCTACAAGTGCATCAGATATGTGGAGTATGGGCATAGTTTGTGGGGAAGTTATGTCATATGGTGAGAGACCTAATTGGAATTGGTCGAACCAAGATGTTATTTAATCAATTGAGAAGGGATACCGATTGCTAACACCAATGGATTGTCTTGAAGCTATATATCAATTAATGCTTGATTGCTGGCAAAAAAAGCGAACTCATCGATCTAAATATCGTTCTTCTTTTAAAAAATATTATATAAATATAAAGAATTATTTAACATTTTGATAAAATAACACTGACGATATAAAGATAAACAGATGTGATGATGACTATTCCAAAATACAAATAGTGTCCGTAAGATAATTTTACTCCAGTGTCTGTATATTAAAATTGTCTTTTTGTATTCGTTTAATAGAATTATGTGTGTAAGTTTCACTTTTTGCTCACTTGTATTATTCATCATTTACATAATATCAACAAAGTAATTAATGTAAAGAGAGTGGAAGAGAGTGAAAGAGAGAACGTGAGCAAGAACAATAAATTAATAGTATATTACGACCCAAGGCCAGAAAGTTGAATTTCCCGGCGTGTGTCGTATACTATTTTTCTTGATCCCGCCGAAAGTAAGTTCGATAATCACTTTACAAGCTAAACGGTTGTATGTAGGATGCCCGCCCGACTTCTGCAGAGCCGAGGTTTTTGCTGGTCGGGGGCGGGCATCAGCAAAAAAGTTTAAAGTCAGGAATTGGTTTAAAATTATTTATACACAAATAATAGTGAAACTCATTACAGGAAAGTCAAATAATAACCAACAATAATACTATTATACTATGTTTATAGTCTTGATATAAAATTATTCTCCATATTTGATAAAAAGAAATAAAAATTAAAAGTAAAATTCAAAGTACAATCGTTGAATGTACAATATTCAAATTTAATGAAGGATTGAATGGCTCTTTTGTCCTTCATTTATTTCTTATGTTTCATTACTTTGCAAACATATGTAGAATATTCTACGAGTCATTGAAATATGCAACTTTTTTTTTATAGCTCATCTAATTAAAAGAAACATAATATTCATGTGGACAACATCCTTAAGCCACTTGTCATCTCCTCAATAGATTAGTTTATGTTCCCGAGCCACAAAAATCTTTCAGTTAATCGAAGTACGCATTAAGGAAGTTTTCGTGCTACAATATAGCAAAAAAGTTATTGTAAGATGTGAGATAATCTAATGCATTAATGTATTTATAATTTCAATTGCACTCCAAAACATTTTGAATGAGTGTGTACTCATATATACTTACACATTCAAAAGTTGACTATACAAATAGACTATTACTATTTTTCTTTCGATCGTGCAACACTGTATGGTATATTTTAAAATCCCGATAGATGGCGAACCAAAAAGAGAGAGAAAGAGCTATTCTTTATACTGTTTTCTCACTAGTGTGGATCTTAGTTATCATGAAAACGTTTTCAAAGCTTCTAAATTTATATTTAGATTCAATTATGGAAAAATATTAAAACTATCGCGCTATAAAGGAAAATTAATTAAACAAAAGAATCTTTATAAAACGATTAAACATTGTATCAGATATGGAAAAAGCAAAAAAAAGAAACGTAAAGAAATAATCCGTGAAACTTCTGACCTCTGCATAAAATGTCAGTCAATTATAGTAGAAGCAATTTCTGCTACTGCAAAATTTAACGGAACATTCAATGTCTGTAAAGAAGAAAATTCAATTTTAAGCATCTTAAAGTATTTTTAAGCATATATTTTTAAAGTAATTTTTTTTTTCTTTCAAATTAATAAATCTTGATAACTAATCACTATGTACTTATGTCTATGAAAGGTAATAAAATTGAGAAATGCTATTGTTATGGAAAAAGTCAATATAACAAATTTTATTTAAAACAAATAAATATATATATATACAGTACATTTCCATACATAATAATACAATTACTATCATTACAATATCACACATGCATTCCAGTCCTTAATCACTCTATGTGAAAAATTCAAGCTAGCTTTAAAAAATGATATTTAACAAAAAATAAATTGTTAAGTTAATATACATAGTACATTTTAATTAATCAATAACATAAAATTGATTTTCAAAAGATGCTATTAAATATTATAGTACAATTACTAGCATTTCCATATCAAACATTCTTTCCAGTCGTTCAAAACATTTTCAAAAAATTTAATTTAAGTTTAATTTTCAATCTATCTTGAAAAATAATATCATTCAAGGAAATTCAATGTCTGTACAACTATTAAATTGGTTTAATAAATAGTAATATTTACAAATTATGATGCTAAAAGTTAACATTAAAAAAATACAATTTTAACTTAATTAATTTTTCTATCAATTTTTATCTACGTCGTTTACATGGTGGAGGCAAACAATCAGAATCATCTTTAAATCTATATATCTCAATATAATTACATAAATTTTCCGCAGTAATAGGTACTCTAATACTATGGCAAACAGACTGAGCAGTGGTGAAAGAATTGGGAAAAGATTTATCCGTCCTTTCACGCATAAACACCCAATGCCCATTTTCGAATGTACATTCAATTATTTTATTATGTAAATCTTTAATTGCTTTAGTAATTTTTATGTGATCAAATGGTTCTTTTAATCCTCCAACATATAAATGACCTATTTTTCTGGTTAGAATACCCATACCCGATTCAACGACTATTTTTAATTTAAAATCTACAGAATTTAATGGCTTCCATTTTAATACTTCTCCTGCAGTTCCAGGGATGTAGGGCTCCTTCGAAGGCTGGAAGATTAATCCGTCTAGTTGATGACCCAATTGTTTGGCGAATTTTGCACTCAACAAACTGTTGGCTTGTGTGATATCCCAAAAATGCTTTAGTCGGACAGAAAAAGGTTCTTGTTCTCGGCATATTATACCTTCATTTAATGCTCTATAACGGCTTCCCATTATTTCTCTTTCGATGATGGTATATCGATCGGGGAAGAATGATTTTTCAGATACATCGTTCCCGTCATACATGATTACATCATAAGCCAAGTACCTGGGATATTCGGTACTATTTACTTTATCAATGACCATTTCGCCATCCAATAAAGTATCTTTCAGAGATCTTGAAAGATCTCGAGGGTGTGGAAATTTTAATCCAGACACTTGAAAGACACTATTATTCCGATCAATGAAAAATACCTCATTGTCTGCTTGAATCAGCATCATGTATCTAGTACCATCAGCTTTCCATGATACTCTATATGGTTTGATATGAAGTAGAACCATATTCTCCTGGACCATGGAGACTGGTTGAGAACCAGGGAAGCCCTTTTTATTCCATTGGCATATGTCTTGAACTCTTTTTTGAATTCTTGCAACTTTAGCTAAATCTTGTACAGGTACCACACTAGAAACTCCAGCCATGAAAACTGGATTTTTAACAATATGTTCCTTATGTCTTTGAGTATGTTTCCTACTTCCGAATTGGTCATGTTCTTCATAGTTTCCTTTGGAGTCAACGGATTCCAAACACCAATTTGGACGTGGTGGTGCAGGCGGTGCATAACTCTCATCATCATATCGTCTGTATAATTCTTTAATGTATTCTTCCTTGTAAATTCCAGGAGGTCTGATAGATGAGAATTCACTAACAGCAGCGTCCAAATTAAATAAATCACTTTCAACTAAGAAGCTTATCAAAAGAAACCCAGTTCTATTGAAACCATGGGTACAATGGACTCCAATAATCTCCAATGGATTTTGTGCAATGAAATTTTTGCAAATTTCAATAAAAACCTTGGTTTGTTTTATGGAGGGAGTTTCTCCATGACCTCGACATTGAAGTTTGAGGTAATGACAACCGTGGGTTTCGACGTCAGCTTTATTATAAAATCTGTCAGTATTTGTCAAATCTATTAGTAATCCCATTTTCAGTCTTTGACTCTTTAATGATGTAAACAACATATTCACAGAAAAAAGACATTCTTCAGAAACTTGACTATTATATTTTTCTGATAGTGGTGTTTTAAATGCAAGAAATTTATTGTTTATTAATTTTATACTTTTTCGAGGACAGTGTAACCATCGTGGAGGGATCATCCCTTTGCTATTTTCGGCACTCCAACTTGACATTGTTCGTTCACTTGACCTCAACTGTATAAATCAAACTTTTTCTATTACAAACACTTGCTTTCACTTTCAAATATTTGTTTTTACGTTTTGATTATGCAAATGTTGCATAAAATTGAAACTGCACTTGTATTTTTACAAAAAAAAAAACAGATCAAAAAACGTATGATGTGCACTGGTTGACATCTAAGTCTCAAGTAATATCAAACAGTTTTCGTTGCCTAGACTTCCAGTCTTGTGCGCCACCTGGTAGCGCATTAAATGCCTCTGGTGGCATAGCTACGAAACAATAAACTATCCGGCGGTAATGGCCCGTCGTGGATTTTTTTTTAAATCTGCATATAAATAAAAACGAGGCCTGTGTATTAATATTATTTATTATAAGAGGAAAAGTGGGTAATTTATTATACAAACGTCAATTTGTTAAAAATATGCTGGTGTTTGTACGTTATAATAGTCAAATAACCTTATTTTTATGTAAGTTTTTATATGTATTTGAATGTTATTGTTAATAAGTGGAGTACTATTTACGTATTATTATATTCAGATTTAGTTGAGAATTATTTATTTAAATTGATAAATAATTCGATATTTTATAATGTAAAACATTTGAGTTGAATTGTATCTAAATACATACATTATTACTTTATCGGACTCAAGTCATACTTGAAAACAATAACGTTTTCATATAAAATGTATGTAATCACAGTGACAAGATAATTTACCATCAAATTGAAACATAATAAACTACGGAAATCTATATTTTTTAAAAGATTACGTACTCTTGATTATTTATGAATTTACATAAGAGATTCTAATAAGCAGATTTAAAAAATAAGCACTACGTGCCATTGCTGCTGGAAAGTTTGACGTTCGTATATATTACTCATTATTAATTTAAATTAATATTTGTACATAGATGGAATTAACTTACTTGGTAGCATATTTTAAATTTAGATTCAAACTTGCATTAAGATTAAATTGATTTGAATAGTGTGTTTAACGTCTAGAATGAATATGTGATCTTACATGATAATAATTAGTATACTATTTTAAGACTTTTTCACAAAATCTAGTTTATTGAATTAATTAAAATTCCTTGGTTGTGTAAATTCGAAATACATATCTATTTGAATTTAAATTTTTTGTCTAATATTTTTCGGAATTAGATTCAGAGTATAACTTGAATAGAAATTTTTCAATGTCGTGTTCGAAATTTGAAATAAATGTGTGAAGTCGGAATGCAGAACGTGAGCAAACATGGAATCGTATACTTGATATCAAATATCATTTTATATATACAATCATTCCATATTTTGTCACTTTCCTCTGAAAATTGTTCTAGAATATTTAGAATTTTTTTGTAAATACGTATTCTGATTGAATAAAATTTGTTATATTTACGTTCATACAAAACAGTATTCCTCAGTTTGTCTTCTCTTAGACATAAGTTCATCGTAGTTACTTATAAGTTATTGAGATTTATGAATTAAAAAAAAAAAACAAAAATTCAATTTAAAAATATATACTGAAAAAAATCTATATATATACTGACAACCAATATGGACAACTGAGAATTCTTCATGTTTCCTTATTTACTAAATAATTATCATTTTTTTGGATTAATAACATTTATTATTTACGTTAATAACAAAGTTTCAACACTAGACTCTGATTTAATAATGTTTCTAGACGTGAGTTTTTCGTTATTAGTTACTAAGAATAATAGAGTTGGAAAAAAAACAATTTTAAGAATCAATTAAAAAAATTAAGATTTATATATTATAAGAAAAAAAATATTGACAACCAATATGGACAATTGGGAATGTCCCATAATTTTATAAAAGTATAATCTCTTAGTGTAATAGTTCAGATTAACAAATAATCAAGAATATTTTTGGAAATTTTCGAGTTTTGCTTGACTTTCTCTTATATTTTTTATTCCAGGTAAGCAGACCTTTACCCTAAACAGCTATAACTACCTGTTGAATCTCCAAGAGTGCAATAAAATTAATAATAAAAGAGAATTAGAAAGTTAGGATGATAATGGATTTGCAATCTTTTAAATAGGGATTAAAAAGTAAAAATTCTTCGAAAAATGTTCGATTGTCACGCAGGTACTACAAAATAGTCAATTTTAATTGTTTTTGCAATCAAATACCTTTTATAAAAATAAGAAGCAAATTACAATCTAAAACACGACTTTGACTATTTCATCATACATTTTATGTGAAATTTCTAACTGCTAATTGTCTAATAAATAAGGAGACATGAGTAATTTTAATTGTCCATATTGACTGTCAGTATAGAAACAGATTTTTTAAGTTTACCTCTTTTGATGTATGTTTCGGTTTAAGACCGAATCTTAAAGACATAAGTTTATCGTAATTTGCTATTAGTTTATGAGAATTATTGATTTGAGAAAAATCAAAATTTATACATCTATATATTACTATATAGATTACCCATATAGCCAGTTAGAAAGCTCTTATGTTTTCGCAATTAATTAGCAGAATGCTACACAGTTTGTATTTTTTGAATTTATGACATTCTTTAATAACGTTGAAAATGAATGTTATCAACTTAAAAAAAGCTTATTGTTTAGTAAATAAATATACATGAGTAATTTCAAGTACATCTTTTTGAATTTTTTTTTTTGGGTTTTTGTTTTTTAAATTAATAAGTCTTGATCATTAATAACTAATTTCTATGTTCTGATGTCTATGAGAGGTAATTAAATTAAGAAATGCTTTTTTCATAGAAATAATGGATATAACGCATTACATTCAATTCATATAAAGACATATATACATTACATCTTTAGATATTATGATACAATTACTATCATTTCAATGTCACACATGTATTCCAGTTTTTAAACACTCTTTGTAAAAAAATTAAGATTTATTAATTTGAAGATGTAAAAAAATCTATATACATTTACTGATGGTTAATATGAATAATCAAAAATTACTCATGTCTCCTTATTTACTGAAAAATTAGCATCCATTGAATTAATAACATATATCAATAACGTTAATAATAAAATCTCAACCCTCAACTTTAATTTAATAATATTTCTATACTTGAGTCATTAGTTATTTAGGATAAATTAAGAAAAAATAATTTTTTGAAAATCTTTATGACATAAATTTGTAGTAATTATTATTTAAAAACAAATTAAAAAATTTATATATTTATACATTGACAACCTATACGGACATTTGGGAATTTCCAATGCCTTGCTATTTAGTATCTGGGGAATGGCCTATAATTGGAGAAAATTATATTCTATCAGAGTAATATTCTTGATTAACATATGACCGCAAATATTCTTGAAAATGGTCGAGTTTTGCTTAATTTACTCTTATATTTTTCATTTTAGGTAGGCAAATCATTGTCCTTAACAGCTATAACTACCTGTCGAATCTTCAAGAGTGCAATAAAATTAATAATAACATAGAATTAGGATAATATTGTACTTGCACTCTCTTAAATAGGAATCCAAAAAGGAAAATTCCCTTATTAACTTAAAAAAAAAACCAAAAAGTAAATTCAAAAATATATACTTAGAAAAAACTTTTAAATATTTAAAATTACTTATGTCTCGTTACTTGATAAACAATAAGCAATTTTTTAAATTGATAACATTTACTATTATCGGTATTAATAAATGTCATTTATTTAAAAAATGCTAATTAATTGCGAAAGCATGAGATCTTTCCAATTGTCCGTATGGGTAATCTACATATTAATACATAGATTTTTAATTTTTTTTTTCTTTTTTAATTTATAATTCTTAATAACTTATTGCTAATAATTGAAAGAAGAAAATTTTTAAGAATCTTTGAGACATGAATCTATAGTAATTAGCTATTAGTCATTGAAAATTGTTAATTACGAACAGAATTCAAAAATCTATGTATATATATACTGACAACTAATATTGACAATTTGGAAGCTCTTATGCTTTGGAAATGAATTTGCGTTTTTTAAAATAATGACATTCATTAATAACGTTAATAATAAAAACTCAACTACTACTACTAACTTCGACTTTATTTTTGATTTTATTGCACTTTTAAAAGTTCAAGAGGATCCGAGACTTTTATTATCTGAAAGATGGTTAAATATGACGCCAGCCAAAGTGGCTTAATTACCAAATGAAGAAGTTTCAGCAATAGCTCATGGCGCATCATTGTCGTTTTATTCAACAATAAGGGGCAATTTGGACTCTACTATTGAAGATATTGGTAATTATCAACTATCAGAATTGTTGATTCCTCAAAAATTTGTGGAAATTAATGGTAATTTTTTCTATTCGATTTTGTAGGGTATATTTCCTGCTTGAAATTTGATGCTACAGCTGCGTATCTATTACTAGCTATTGATAAACAGATGAAGATCCTTCGCAATGTTCCTGCATATCGTGTTGCAAAAAAGCCAGCAAAAGGTAAATTAATACAGCGACAAACTTCTGTAATCAAAAAACGTCTTGAGAAGATAATTGTTAATTCATCGAAATTTTTAGAAGCAAATGGGGAGCCTATATTAGGATGATACTGTTGATGTCCAATGAAAATGATGATAATCAACTTATTTTTTTTATTGTGTCCTCTAGGAGTCTTCAAACCATCGCAATGTTAATAATTTTCAATCAATAATACTCTAAATCTGTAATCAAGTTATTTGTTTATGCCTCTAAATGTACGGAGTCCATGTTTCCTCAGTGAATGAGGATGATTGACACTTAGATTTACCCATTGAAAGTAGGAATTTTCTTTTGGGCACAAATTAACAATAGATTGGAATTAGAAACGTAGGATGATTATCGACTTGAACACTTTTGAAGAAAAATGAAACCAGAAAAGTCGTTGAAGAATTTTTGAATTCATAAAATGTATAATAAAATAGTCAAAGTCGTGTTTTAGATTGTTATTTGCTTTGTATTTTTACAAAAGGTATTTGATTGCAAAAACAATTAAAATTGACTATTTTGTAGTAGCTGCGTGACAATTGGAAATTTTTTGAAGAATTTTTATTTTTTAATCCCTATTTAAAAGATTGCAAATACATTAACATCCTAACTTTCTAATTCTATTTTATTATTAATTTTATTGCACTTTTGGAGATTCAACAGGTAGTTATAGCTGTTTAGGATAAAGGTTTGCCTACCTGGAATTCGTTAATTAAGGCCATTTCTTTGAGGGATTATACTTTTCTTAAATTATAGGAAATTCCCAATTGTTCATATTTGTTGTCAGTATATAAAAATATAGATTTTTAAATTTTATTTTTTTTTAAATCAATAAATCTTATTAACTAAAAGCTAAGGATGATGCACTTATATCTCAAAGATTCTTAATAACTTTCTTTATAAATTCTCTCCTTCTTAATAACGAGAAACTTATGTCTAGAAATATAATTAAATCTGAGTTGAGTGTCTATATTTCGGGATTTATTTTTTGGTTTTCTTTTGATTAATAATTCTTAATAACCGAAAGCTAATGATAATGTATATGCAATCTTTTAAATAGGGATAAAAAAGTAAAAATTCTTCGAAAAATGTTCGATTGTCACGCAGGTACTACAAAATAGTTAATTTTCATTGTTTTTGCAATCAAATACCTTTTGTAAAAATACAAAGCAAATAACAATCTAAAACACGACTTTGACTATTTTATTACGCATTACATTCAATTCATATAAATATATATATACATTACATTTTTAGATATTATGATACAATTACTATCATTTCAATGTCACACATGTATTCCAGTTTTTAAACACTCTTTGTAAAAAAATTTTATTTAACTTAAAGAAATGCTATTAAAAATAACATTTAACAAAAAAGCATCATTAAGTTAATATACATAGTACATTTAAATTTTTTCAAATAAAACTATTAAATATAATAGTACAATTACTATTATTTCTATATCACACACCCTTTTCAATCTTCGAACGAATTTCGTATAAATTTAATTTAAGTTTTCTTTTCTACTCTATAATCAGTTATCTAACACTAGAAGCATTTTTTTTTTTAATTACTTTACGCTTAAAAAAAAATTGTGATAAATTAAATGCATTTGATTATTCGCTGACTCAATCAATAATGAAAAAAAAAAAAATATTTAAACATTTTTAAACATCGTTCATTGACTTTATTGACGATGAATTAAGTATTGCGAAAGTGAGTTTATTTTTAACAGCTTATTCGTCGTGATGAAACTTTGTCCATTCGTCTTCTTCAGCTTGTGCTTCTCTAGCTAACAACTTATAAACTCTATTCCTCCTGTTTCTACTCCATCTGATAACTAAATTTTCACATTGTTATTTTGTTTTAAAACTAAATGACATTGCAACTTTAACATTGTTTTAACATTTGGTTTTGTCCAACTTGGACCTGATTTTTCACATTCACCTCGATATACCTCAGCAATTAGTACCTTACATAGATCAAATCCTATTATTCTTGCCAGATTGTTTTGCGTTGAAAATAATTATTGTTCCTTTTCCGGTAAATGCTGTTAGATCCTCAACATTATTCAGAACTATTGATGGTGATAGAATTGATGATAATTCTGGCGATAGGACCCTATTGCTACCCTACTATAAGCTGGTAGTGGTTTGTTAGAAATTTCTCGGAGATGAAATAAGTTTTATTCAGCTTCTAATTTTTCTAATTGTAAAAAATGTTTTACATTATAAAATATCGAATTATTTATTAATTTAAATAAATAATTCTCAACTAAATCTGAATATAATAATACGTAAATAGTACTCCACTTATTAACAATAACATTCAAATACATATAAAAACTTACATAAAAATAAGGTTATTTGACTATTATAACGTACAAACACCAGCATATTTTTAACAAATTGACGTTTGTATAATAAATTACCCACTTTTCCTCTTATAATAAATAATATTAATACACAGGCCTCGTTTTTATTTATATGCAGATTTAAAAAAAAATCCACGACGGGCCATTACCGCCGGATAGTTTATTGTTTCGTAGCTATGCCACCAGAGGCATTTAATGCGCTACCAGGTGGCGCACAAGACTGGAAGTCTAGGCAACGAAAACTGTTTGATATTACTTGAGACTTAGATGTCAACCAGTGCACATCATACGTTTTTTGATCTGTTTTTTTTTTTGTAAAAATACAAGTGCAGTTTCAATTTTATGCAACATTTGCATAATCAAAACGTAAAAACAAATATTTGAAAGTGAAAGCAAGTGTTTGTAATAGAAAAAGTTTGATTTATACAGTTGAGGTCAAGTGAACGAACAATGTCAAGTTGGAGTGCCGAAAATAGCAAAGGGATGATCCCTCCACGATGGTTACACTGTCCTCGAAAAAGTATAAAATTAATAAACAATAAATTTCTTGCATTTAAAACACCACTATCAGAAAAATATAATAGTCAAGTTTCTGAAGAATGTCTTTTTTCTGTGAATATGTTGTTTACATCATTAAAGAGTCAAAGACTGAAAATGGGATTACTAATAGATTTGACAAATACTGACAGATTTTATAATAAAGCTGACGTCGAAACCCACGGTTGTCATTACCTCAAACTTCAATGTCGAGGTCATGGAGAAACTCCCTCCATAAAACAAACCAAGGTTTTTATTGAAATTTGCAAAAATTTCATTGCACAAAATCCATTGGAGATTATTGGAGTCCATTGTACCCATGGTTTCAATAGAACTGGGTTTCTTTTGATAAGCTTCTTAGTTGAAAGTGATTTATTTAATTTGGACGCTGCTGTTAGTGAATTCTCATCTATCAGACCTCCTGGAATTTACAAGGAAGAATACATTAAAGAATTATACAGACGATATGATGATGAGAGTTATGCACCGCCTGCACCACCACGTCCAAATTGGTGTTTGGAATCCGTTGACTCCAAAGGAAACTATGAAGAACATGACCAATTCGGAAGTAGGAAACATACTCAAAGACATAAGGAACATATTGTTAAAAATCCAGTTTTCATGGCTGGAGTTTCTAGTGTGGTACCTGTACAAGATTTAGCTAAAGTTGCAAGAATTCAAAAAAGAGTTCAAGACATATGCCAATGGAATAAAAAGGGCTTCCCTGGTTCTCAACCAGTCTCCATGGTCCAGGAGAATATGGTTCTACTTCATATCAAACCATATAGAGTATCATGGAAAGCTGATGGTACTAGATATATGATGCTGATTCAAGCAGACAATGAGGTATTTTTCATTGATCGGAATAATAGTGTCTTTCAAGTGTCTGGATTAAAATTTCCACACCCTCGAGATCTTTCAAGATCTCTGAAAGATACTTTATTGGATAGCGAAATGGTCATTGATAAAGTAAATAGTACCGAATATCCCAGGTACTTGGCTTATGATGTAATCATGTATGACGGGAACGATGTATCTGAAAAATCATTCTTCCCCGATCGATATACCATCATCGAAAGAGAAATAATGGGAAGCCGTTATAGAGCATTAAATGAAGGTATAATATGCCGAGAACAAGAACCTTTTTCTGTCCGACTAAAGCATTTTTGGGATATCACACAAGCCAACAGTTTGTTGAGTGCAAAATTCGCCAAACAATTGGGTCATCAACTAGACGGATTAATCTTCCAGCCTTCGAAGGAGCCCTACATCCCTGGAACTGCAGGAGAAGTATTAAAATGGAAGCCATTAAATTCTGTAGATTTTAAATTAAAAATAGTCGTTGAATCGGGTATGGGTATTCTAACCAGAAAAATAGGTCATTTATATGTTGGAGGATTAAAAGAACCATTTGATCACATAAAAATTACTAAAGCAATTAAAGATTTACATAATAAAATAATTGAATGTACATTCGAAAATGGGCATTGGGTGTTTATGCGTGAAAGGACGGATAAATCTTTTCCCAATTCTTTCACCACTGCTCAGTCTGTTTGCCATAGTATTAGAGTACCTATTACTGCGGAAAATTTATGTAATTATATTGAGATATATAGATTTAAAGATGATTCTGATTGTTTGCCTCCACCATGTAAACGACGTAGATAAAAATTGATAGAAAAATTAATTAAGTTAAAATTGTATTTTTTTAATGTTAACTTTTAGCATCATAATTTGTAAATATTACTATTTATTAAACCAATTTAATAGTTGTACAGACATTGAATTTCCTTGAATGATATTATTTTTCAAGATAGATTGAAAATTAAACTTAAATTAAATTTTTTGAAAATGTTTTGAACGACTGGAAAGAATGTTTGATATGGAAATGCTAGTAATTGTACTATAATATTTAATAGCATCTTTTGAAAATCAATTTTATGTTATTGATTAATTAAAATGTACTATGTATATTAACTTAACAATTTATTTTTTGTTAAATATCATTTTTTAAAGCTAGCTTGAATTTTTCACATAGAGTGATTAAGGACTGGAATGCATGTGTGATATTGTAATGATAGTAATTGTATTATTATGTATGGAAATGTACTGTATATATATATATTTATTTGTTTTAAATAAAATTTGTTATATTGACTTTTTCCATAACAATAGCATTTCTCAATTTTATTACCTTTCATAGACATAAGTACATAGTGATTAGTTATCAAGATTTATTAATTTGAAAGAAAAAAAAAATTACTTTAAAAATATATGCTTAAAAATACTTTAAGATGCTTAAAATTGAATTTTCTTCTTTACAGACATTGAATGTTCCGTTAAATTTTGCAGTAGCAGAAATTGCTTCTACTATAATTGACTGACATTTTATGCAGAGGTCAGAAGTTTCACGGATTATTTCTTTACGTTTCTTTTTTTTGCTTTTTCCATATCTGATACAATGTTTAATCGTTTTATAAAGATTCTTTTGTTTAATTAATTTTCCTTTATAGCGCGATA
The DNA here is from genome assembly GCF_013357705.1 of Chelonus insularis. Taxonomy (NCBI): domain Eukaryota; kingdom Metazoa; phylum Arthropoda; class Insecta; order Hymenoptera; family Braconidae; genus Chelonus; species Chelonus insularis. The sequence goes on from NW_023276476.1 coordinate 97,652, forward strand.
GTTTTAATATTTTTCCATAATTGAATCTAAATATAAATTTAGAAGCTTTGAAAACGTTTTCATGATAACTAAGATCCACACTAGTGAGAAAACAGTATAAAGAATAGCTCTTTCTCTCTCTTTTTGGTTCGCCATCTATCGGGATTTTAAAATATACCATACAGTGTTGCACGATCGAAAGAAAAATAGTAATAGTCTATTTGTATAGTCAACTTTTGAATGTGTAAGTATATATGAGTACACACTCATTCAAAATGTTTTGGAGTGCAATTGAAATTATAAATACATTAATGCATTAGATTATCTCACATCTTACAATAACTTTTTTGCTATATTGTAGCACGAAAACTTCCTTAATGCGTACTTCGATTAACTGAAAGATTTTTGTGGCTCGGGAACATAAACTAATCTATTGAGGAGATGACAAGTGGCTTAAGGATGTTGTCCACATGAATATTATGTTTCTTTTAATTAGATGAGCTATAAAAAAAAAGTTGCATATTTCAATGACTCGTAGAATATTCTACATATGTTTGCAAAGTAATGAAACATAAGAAATAAATGAAGGACAAAAGAGCCATTCAATCCTTCATTAAATTTGAATATTGTACATTCAACGATTGTACTTTGAATTTTACTTTTAATTTTTATTTCTTTTTATCAAATATGGAGAATAATTTTATATCAAGACTATAAACATAGTATAATAGTATTATTGTTGGTTATTATTTGACTTTCCTGTAATGAGTTTCACTATTATTTGTGTATAAATAATTTTAAACCAATTCCTGACTTTAAACTTTTTTGCTGATGCCCGCCCCCGACCAGCAAAAACCTCGGCTCTGCAGAAGTCGGGCGGGCATCCTACATACAACCGTTTAGCTTGTAAAGTGATTATCGAACTTACTTTCGGCGGGATCAAGAAAAATAGTATACGACACACGCCGGGAAATTCAACTTTCTGGCCTTGGGTCGTAATATACTATTAATTTATTGTTCTTGCTCACGTTCTCTCTTTCACTCTCTTCCACTCTCTTTACATTAATTACTTTGTTGATATTATGTAAATGATGAATAATACAAGTGAGCAAAAAGTGAAACTTACACACATAATTCTATTAAACGAATACAAAAAGACAATTTTAATATACAGACACTGGAGTAAAATTATCTTACGGACACTATTTGTATTTTGGAATAGTCATCATCACATCTGTTTATCTTTATATCGTCAGTGTTATTTTATCAAAATGTTAAATAATTCTTTATATTTATATAATATTTTTTAAAAGAAGAACGATATTTAGATCGATGAGTTCGCTTTTTTTGCCAGCAATCAAGCATTAATTGATATATAGCTTCAAGACAATCCATTGGTGTTAGCAATCGGTATCCCTTCTCAATTGATTAAATAACATCTTGGTTCGACCAATTCCAATTAGGTCTCTCACCATATGACATAACTTCCCCACAAACTATGCCCATACTCCACATATCTGATGCACTTGTAGATTTTCTAAATGTTATTGCTTCTGGTGCAGTTCAACAAAGAGGTATATTTCCACCTTAAATCAATAAAAAAAATGTATGACTATCACAAGCAGAACTACTACTACGACAATTGTCCTCGCAATTATAGATACTTGCATGTTGTCATTATCACCAACGTGATCTATAAAATGTACAAAAAAAATGAATTTATACTCTTTCCAACGGTAAATAATCAAATATATTACATATTTACCAAATTCTATCATATGAGCAGTATTTTTGAAAATTACAAATGTATATTTACTCCATCCTCGTGTTGTTTTTGCTCTTACTTGAATTGCATAATTAATTACGGGTGCATAGCATTTTTTAGGATCTTCAAGTTCTTTAAAATAGCCAATATCGCAGTGGCATATAGTAAATCCATAATCTCGTGTTGTACTGTTCGCAGAACTTTTCTCACACGTATGTGAAGCCACCTTATGTTTAAACTTTCCAATAGGACACTTATTACACTACTGTTTTTCAATGTCAGCTTGATAGCCGGGCTTGCAGTGACATCCGCGTGAGGGTAAATACTATGTACCATCTCCTTTGTCCAAAAATGTCGGCTGTTCAATTTCAACAACATTATCGACATATGTACAGATCGTCTGTTCAATCAGTGCGATTTCATGGCCAATTGATCTCACCGGAAAATGAACAAAATTCACTGATACCTCCGGGCAAGTTATATACTGAAATGTTCTGGCGAGAAAATAGCGTTCGCGCCAGAAAGAAAATAGAAAATAATTTTTATATTTTAAAATTTTATCTTTTGGGAGGCAGGATGGGTTATATATTTGAATGAGAGTATATGCTTGAAAAAGTGCGGGAAATCTAGGATCATAGATATAGTAAGTATTTCCTTTTCTATTACATTTCATAAATGAAGAAGGGGGAAGTATATGGGAATATGTAAAAAGTACCAGAATATTCCAGGGTACTCGGGAGGAGTTTACCAACCTGAATATGGAGAAAATAACTGCCTTTGCGTAATTTATTCGTTCTCACTTACCTTCGTCCTGCTCGATGGAGAAATAGAAAGAGTGAGATGGAACGAGAGCGAGAGAAGTGACGACGTTTAAGCGAGAACAGATCCACGTGCAAATGTGCAAAGTGAGAAGAAGATCGGACAATATTTTTCCTTATTCAGTACGGAATAAATCGGTATTCCTTGGAGATTCCTCGTATCCTGTAATTCTCACGCAAACTTACTAGGGGGTAGTTAGCCCAAGGGAATTGCATCCACATGAAAGTATTCTTGCGTTTATTACAATATCTTAATATACAATCCACGCAGGATTCACTATCCCACGACCTGGAGTGGGCCTTCGGTTACACGATTTTACAGAGACTATGAGAAAATACCAATAATTAAAATTAATAAATGTTATGTGTAATTGGTGAATACGATCCGGGTACGAGATAGCAATGTGACAATAATGAGTTGCCTGAAGTGCCAAATAACGATGACAAATAATAAATACACGGGCTCGCCCTATGCCCTTGAAGGTACAAGTTATGATGGAGCTCACCCTGTAGATGCTCGGGCCCGTAGTCTGCTGCTGATGGTGGCAGATGACCCAGGAGTCACCGATGATGAAATTAGACGTCTTCAAGAACTCAATAGTTGCCTCATTCGCCTTCCAGAAAAATTGTAACGAGTTATGGCTACTAAGGCTCTGCAAGTCCGCGGGGAAGCTACTCGGCGTTCCGACCTAATTGTCCGTTGACCTGGAGACCCTTGTAGTCGCCTGAAGTTGACCAATGTTCGTGTCCAGGAACTGCACACTCGCGGCTACTTCCGTTCTCGGTCGTTCCGTTATGAACGTGGAGGTAAATATTGTACTTAAATCTCACAAGGAACGATTTACGTAAGCGTCTGTTCTACTACACGGCGTTAGCCCAACTGAAGATGGTCGTCTGTCGCGACGTGCTCGATAGCGTTTTGGCGGGAGTCCCCCTCCATATGGCAGGCTCCTCCCATTGCTTCTATCTTAGTGCCTTCCTTCTGGAAACTTCTTGTGAATGTCATCTTGACCTTTGAAGGTCAAGCAGATTTTGTTTTGACCGATGGAAGTTACAGCGACTCTGGAACAAACAAGGGATTTCTCCCATCGGTGGCGACATGAGTGTCTATTTAGGATCGTTGGTTGATATAGGTGTCACCACTTGCTCGGAAGGAACACTGAGTTGAATCCGTCTTGTCACAATACTAAACCTTTATAGCAAATATAGAGATATAAGCACCTTGATCTCTGAATGCAAAGTAGATCCTCTTTTTAATTACCAAAATAGATTTAGCTTCTGTATTAATTATTACTTCGGTATTTGCATTGAAACGTTCTTCTCTAGCAGAAATGCAACCAATCAATTTATAACTTTCTGGCTCCCATAGTGACGGTTCTTAAGTAGTTGCATCAAATTTATAATAAAATAGAGAAAATATTTCTTTACAACTCAATACATATCCCAAATACAATCTCTTGTTGTAAAATTGATCTCATTATACATTCGGTTTGCTGGACATCATCAATAGAAAGAAAACGCCTATGAGCTTCATCAATGACACTATACTGATTGAGATCTCGGTTTCTTGAACTTCTTAACGAAATACTATTGATTATGTACTTAATCATGGTATATGTATCACAGTTATTCAGTACTTATTTACAGTATCTCTTGATGTACAATCTTAAAATCAAGTAGCACAACCAACTTTATTACCTAAAATACGATCCATTCAATTTATGATTTCTACTTTAATTCTGGATTTCAGAGTTCAGTTCACTTTTGAATTTAGAAGGATCTGTTATAAAGTATTACGTTTATCTCTATCTTTTAGACTGTCTCTGTCTCTATTCCAGTATTTTCGTTCATACTTTGCACATCTGTTACTATTTTTTTTTACATTTCTGCTGGATTTATAAGTATTAAGCCTTTGTCATTTTACATGATCATTGAATCTTCTTTAAGCATCATTATTCACACGATGTACATATTTATTCAAATTTTTTTCACACATGTATAATTTACATACACTTTCAAAAATTCTCAATTCTTCTGGAAATTTCAATTTATGTAATTATTATAATCAATTTATTCATAGTACTCATATCAACTTTTTATGTTAAAAAATTTTCGAAGCCCTTAATACTTTTAAAAGAATCGAAAATTACTTTAAAAATAACGAATTCATTTTTTGAAACTCTCACCACAGTGAAATAGAAAAAATGAAATTATAGATGTGTATTAAAACAAAAATTTTCATCTCAATAACAAATAACTATAAACAATAGACACATGGTCGAAATTATCAAAGTACTGTTCTTACTACTGAAAATGTATAACTGGCGAATGTTTTAAATTTTTTTTCCTTTCAACTTACTTTACAATTATCCTTGTAATTACGAATTGAATACTGTTAATAATTATAAAAAATAACATCCATTATACTCCAAATATTCAAATGAATTTGTGTGACTACATTCAGAGAAGAGAGACGTAAATAGAAGTTTATTTCTTATGGGACGATGTGGCCGGAAATTTTGATCCGTGTTGTTGATGTCAGATAGCAGAATAGTCGAGATTCGGAAACGTTTCTGAACAGAAGAGAAAGAAATAAAAAAATTAAGGAGTTGATAGATTTGTATCAATTTTTTATTTAAATGAAACGAAAGATTCAGACTAAGACAATGATGAGGGTCCGGAGTTTCAATTATCAAAAAGTGATCGATCACTCTGCAGTGGTCTGGGTACGACCCAAAAGGTCCACACGACCAACTTCCCAGTGGAAAAAATGAAAAAACAATTCGAATAGAACCCGTTTCCATTCTTTATAACAGATGGAATTGTTATAAACAAAATGAGTCTGTTTTTATTCATTTGATATGGTTAGTTACTTTATTTCAGTAAAAGAAAAAATTGTGCGTTAGAAGAATTCGAATATACCTCATAGATCCTTTTTTTCATTATTTACAACAAATTTCATTGTTATAAACGAAAAAACTATGTTTTCATCTATGTCATGCGGTTGGTAACATTTTTTTTCGTAAAAACAAAAATTTTGCGTTAAAAGTACTCATATATGTATAGAAAGGGTCCCTATTTTTATTGTTTATAACAATTTCAAACTTATTATTTAAATATTACTATGATCAATAATCACTTGTTAGTAACAATGTTCATTTGTTATGAACACAATTCTATATTATTGACAATTATTATCAACTATTATAGCGTCTTTAATGCTGTTTTTTCAATCCTGACACAAGTTTAAAATTCTTTCATTGCTGATTTTGTTTTTTAAAATTTTTTTCTTTTCTATGAAATATTGTCGTCATATTTTCATACAAGTATTCTAATCATTTAATAATTATATTTTTTTAAAAACTTTGGAATATTATCTAAAAAATGGTATAATTTATAAATTGCAAAATTCAGGTCGTTTTCCATTTTTGCTAGTTTTTTGGTTCTAAAAAAAAAAATGGCTTAACCGATTTTGCCGAAAATCTAATCAGTTCTAAGTTACATAATTACGCGTCGAATGCAATTGGTCCCACATCAATATCATTTTTTGTTCTCGAGATAATCGAAGCAAAAAATAATTCCGAACGCACATACGTACATACACACACACAGACGTCCACTGGAAAACGATCGTATTCGACTCCGGGGACCTTAAAACGTGGAGATATGTCAAAATTCGGGATTCACAAAATCGGACCCATTACTATAACTTCACACTGGGAAGTTAATAATTAGAAATATCTCCAAGGATTCTTTAATTGGTTACATTTTCGAAGTTGATTCAGAGTATCCACAAATCTTACACGAGCATCATAAAGATTTGCCATTGTATCCTGAACACCACAAACCTCCAAACAGCAATAATAGCAAACTTATGACGACATTATCACCTAAACTTGAATATGTGATTCACTACAGAAATTTAAAACGATGTCTCGATTGAAGAATGATTGTAACCAAAATCCATAGAATCCTTAAATTTAATCAATCACCATGGATGAAGAAGTATGTAAATCAAAATACAGATTTACGAAAAAAAAATCTAAAAATGATTTTGAAAAGAATTTCTATAAATTAATGAATAATGCAGTTTACGGAAAAATAATGGAAGTGCAAAAAATCTCATTGCCTCTCCAAAATTCCACAATAGTATAATTTTTGACAATGACATGGTAATAATAGAAATGGAGCAAAAAAATATATATTTCAATAAGCCGATATACGTAGGATTTGAAGATTTAGATCTTTTAAAAATGTTTATTTATGATTTTCATTACAATTTCATTAAAAGACAATTTACCGACAATCAGGCATAATTATTACACACAGATACAGAAAGTTTAATTTATCAATTTCTCAATGCTGATATGTATGATTGCATGAAAAATAATATACATGAATTTGACACCTCAGACTATCCACCAAATAACCGTTTTAATATTCCATTAGTTAATAAAAAAATTGTTGGTCTTATAAAAGATGAAAATAAAGGTGAAATAATGACGGAATTCATTGATCTGAAAGCCAAAATGAACACATTCAAAGTTCAAAATAGAAAAAAAAAGACAAACATAAAGCAATGGGTGTCAAAACTGCAACAATAAAATCTATCACATTCGCTGATAACAAAAAATGCTTACTTAATCATGATAAATTATGTAAAACGGAATATCATATAGTTCGCAAGAAACATGAAGTACATATAATCAGTAGAAAAAAATTAGCATTAACTTGGGAAGATAATAAAAGAGTTCTTTTAGCACAATCAACTGATACACTCCCTTGGGGTTATGATTCATATTGAATAGTGTTAATAAATAATTGTAAATATAATATTTATGTAAAACTTACGAGAAAAAAAATTTTTTTAATGAAAAAAATATTACAAATTATTGACATTAGTTTGTATTTTTGAATTCATCTCTTACAAATAATATGACAAAATCATTGTCATCCTTAATGGTCTTATTTTTTTTTTTTTAAATTTCTTTTAACATTCGTTTATTAATTTTATCAAGATGTTCACTATACATTTTGGCAGTCATTGTTTCCAACTCATTAGTTAGAGATAGCATAAATCTTTTATGTTAATCCGACTATTGTGCGTTTTATCAAATCCTAACCACTTGACAAAAGCTTGATTACCACGCTTTTTCAAAATTTTTTCTACCAAATAAATATCAGGATATTGAACCTTAGTCAATTCTTCTTGATAGAAACCTCCTTCAATCGGTTAATCTCGATAGTCGACAAGCTTATAAGTTAGTGGATTAGTGTTCAATACTTGGCTTACATTAAATATTTCAGTTGTCCAATTAGGAGTGTATCCCTTCTCAAAGACATGTTTATATTTACTTATGCGCACTTTGTTACCAATCTTGAATTTCGTCTTTTTCATTTTTTGTTGAACTTCAAGCTTATTATTATAGATAGTATGACGTAATTGTTTCTCATTGGCTGAAGTAACATCAATCGGTTTCATTTCGATGGTTCTATGTTTGCTATTGTTATATGATGTCATCAATTGTTGTAAGATGTCTATTCACTGGTAATTACCTTGCAACGTAAATTGTTTCCACATTTTACTTTTTATGGATGATTAAATCGTTTATATATAGATGCCTTAAGATTACTGAATGTAGAATACATTTTGATATTATATTGTTTCATAAATGTTTCAGAATCTCTATTGTAGAATTTCTTTCCTCTATCAACATACAAAAATTTTCGTACTCTTTTTCGTGATAGAATAGATTTTATTGCATGAGCGACATCTTTACCATTTTTAAATTTTGTGAGCACAGCCCAAGCGTATTTTGAAAAAACATGAATAACAGTCAACAAATACTGATGACCTTTATTATAAGTTTTATATGCTGTCATGTCAACTAGATCAGCTTGCCAAGTTTCATCAAGACCACGTATATTAACATGTCGTCGTTGATAATTTCTCCTAATCGATCTATGTCGCTCTTCAGTTATTATTTTTTTCTCCTTGTTCATGATGCTGCTGATCAAGATATTTCCGAATATTTTCTTCCAATTGTTTAATACTTTCAGCTTGTTTACGATTTGCTTTTTTCAGTAAACGTAATCGATCTGACTCATGCAGTTCAATTGTTTCATTCAATTCTTCTTTCAGACGTTTACGATGTTTTTGTGATGATTCAATATGTTGCTCTCCTTGAACATTAATGATTTTGATTCTTTCTCTATTTTCTTCAACAATTCTTCTTAAATTTGCTACAGTTTCGCGTAACAGACGTAATTCTATTTCAATAAAATTTTTTAAAATTGTAATCTTTTTTTCAATTACTCCTAATGATGTTGCATCATTCAAATCTACTGGTTCAGCGAGATTACACAATCTTTTATGATCTATGTCAAACTGTTGATCAGCAGTTAATTGGAATCCTTCACCAGGAGGCCCACGAATAGCACTTTTCACAATATCTTTTATTAACTATCGTCCAAAAACGTCAACACTCATTTTTAAACCTCTCTCTTTAAAAGTTCTTTAAAGAATGAGTAGTTGTGTAGAATACATCAGATTAATAAATAATTCTAGCTTCGCGTAATTCCTCTAAAATTGATAAAATTTCGTTAGTATAACTGAAATTTCCAGCAGTTTGAGATGCAATAAGTAAACGAAGTCGATCTACAAGTTCATCGGGATCATCCCAATAAATATAATCGATAGGATGATTTTGTTCATGTTGAATCATATACCGTGGTAAACTTTCCCTACTTTTTGTCATATATTGTAAAATAAGAACAAATAACAACTTTGGACAATTAATAAATAAAGGAAAAAGTTTATTAAAGATTGACAGAAATTAATAAGGAAAAAAGAATCTGTGCGGTCAACTTAAGTCTCAGTCAAAAACTGGAGATAAACAAACTCTCCCCTCGTTGCTATAAACAATCTAATCGTCAAGCAACGTCAACAACTTATAAAACTGTCGTTAGTCTAATAGTTATTAGATGGCGACATACAAATATTTTACAATATTTACTGATTATTTCGGTGACTTTTTTTAAATTTCTATCTACTCTGATACTTTTGTCGAGAAGATAATGCTTTCGATAGGCGTTTGTCATACTGATAATTCTGCTATACATTTTTTCATCTTGTTTTGTTATTTTTGATTGATCAGGAGAATTCATAAATAATAATTCTAATAAACCAGAAATAGCATTGTATTTTTTATCACCAATATAAATGCATTATTATCGAACCTGACTTTAGGATCACCCATCATCAGTCGATTACCTTTCAACTTTCTTATGCCATACTTTGTATCTAAGTCTTTGGACAAGAGCTTAGAATCGATCATCTTTAAATACCTTACTACAGGTATGTCTTTAATCGAAGTACTTTGATGGGTAATTGTTGCTGTTGTATAAGAGTCATCATCAGTTATTTCATAATCAGGTGTGAGGCTTTCTTGCTTGCTTTCAACTTCTTCTTTCTTTATTTTTATTTCTTGAGATTCCTTTGTAATAAGTGTTTTATCAGCTAATTGTTTAAGTTACTATAGGTTTAAATATTCCAATCATGGTTTGTTGAGTCATATCTCTTCCAAGTTTAATCAACTTATGCTTTTGGCGTATTGCATCACTAGCTTTTGCTATTTGATGCGATATTTTTTTTTCTTGTTGCAGCTTCGTAGTTTTCATGTTGACACTTTGACAATCACATAAATAATGTAAAGTTTAATGTATTCACGGTAAATTTATACTTATAAAGCAATCAAATCCTCTTCTATATCGCCTATTATTAAGATCACTGTCTTTATCAATTACCAAGAAGCCATATTTATCATTATTCCAGCACATTGAACATATATCTCAAAAATGAGAATAAGTCATGTCAGTATTTACATGATCATCGTAAATGTGTTTTAAATTCATATTATCTTGTCTGAAAAGATCAAGAAAGTTTGTATTGTCACGTACCAAATATTTTGGGATTCGTACATAAGTTTGACAAAGATAAAAGCAGTTAATTTCTCTATGTCATCCCATACAAAAATAGATTCGCATATTATCTTGTTTTTCGCATGCCCCATCATCGAAAATCATAATTGAGTTGGGTTTCGCTTCATCTGGTTTTACCACTTCCTCATGCTCATTAAAAGTATAAAATTTCATACCTTCCATTGGTTCAATTATTTTTTTTAAAAACTGATATTTAGGTTGGTTGAATGATTTTGAATACAAATAAATATTTTTAAAACGTAGGCCATTTAGATGTACAATAAGTGCTAAAAGAGTATTTGTCTTTCCACAATTTGATGGGCCACAAATAATACCACGGACACTATTTAGTAAAAGTTGTACATGACGTTTGATATTTGTCTCGTGATAGGTCAAAGTTAATAACAGGTAACTTAATAATTCGTTGATTGAACTTCATCTTGATGTAAAATGACATTCTAGCTATAAATTGTAACAACACTACCGTGCTAGTTGACCTGTTGTGCCGCCAACTAACAGATAGTGGCCAAAAATTTTTATAATTTAATTCTATTAATCTAAAAAAATCGAATTGACAATTTAAGGAAATTCTCGGGAACTGGAACGGGCGCCTCTAATATAAGTGCTGGAACACTGGGTCGGATCCACTGGACTCCTCCACAAGGTTCAGAAACACTTAAATTTCAACTTGAACCGTTTCCGACAAGACACACGTCGGTGAGGTATAATATGCACAAATGATTTGCCCAAACGGCTATGAGTCAGCTGACAACCTGTTCCACGTTATGGCTGACTGCCGAACGCCGGTAGCGTCTTCGACTTCGTCTTCGTCTTTGAGAAAATCGATAGCCAATAGGAATCGTAGTTTTCATTGATTGGCCTATTGACAGCATTCTAGTATGATTTTTCTCCGATCGTGGCGTGAGAGTAACCAAAGGGCAAGGGCTCGAATTTCAAATAGTCTTTCATATGTATGTATAGTGAGGGATTATTATATGGCGAAAATTCTATCTTGTTACAAAATTCACATCTTTGATGGGTATCGAGTTAGTCGTTTTTGAACAATGATAGTGTAAAGACGTATCAATAAACGAGGTGCTGGTATTGTTAACACTCATAAACAAATTGCCATTTGAACTTCATATACCAGGATATCATTATTGTGGTCCGGGAACTAAATTGAAGAAGAGATTAGCACGTGGAAATCCAGGAATCAATCCATTGGACGCTACCTGTAAAGAACACGATATTGCATATTCGCAAAATCGAGATAACATTGAAGCTAGAAACGCAGCTGACAAAATACTTGCTGAAAAATCTGTGAAACGTGTTTTCGCGAAAGACGCAGATATTGCTGAACAAATTGCTGCTTTAGAAATTTCCAACGTCATGAAAGTTAAATCAAAATTGGGAATGGGTTTGAAAGAGAAAAGCAAAAAGGCCGAGGAAGTTAAACATTTGCGAAAAGTTGTTAATTCAGCAAAGCTTATGTAAAATTCCAGTTCAAATCCTATTCAATCTGCATTAACTGCTGCACTATCCGCGATGTTGGTGGAAAGAAAAAAATCAAAGTTCCATGTATTATACCAATACCGCAAAAAGTGGGAGATATTTTACCTCTTATACCTCTATTTGCAGGTTTAAGTGCAGGTGGCGCTGCTGGCATTGCAGAAGCAATTAATGATGCTAAAGACGCCAAAAGTCAATTAGAAGAAGCTATACGACATAACGAGAAAATGGAAGCAATAGCTTTCGGTAAAGGTTTACGTCTGAAACCGCACAAGAGAAGATTAGGATTGTATTTGAAACCGGTAAAAAAAATTTTAAATTCATCTCATCGTGCACTGACTGATATTGAACTTCAAAAAAATATGCAAAAATCATGAAAATACCCTTTTTTCGTGGTGTTTTTATGTGGAATGATCTTCCAAAATCTACACCGTGGAAAAATAAATCAGCAATTATTAATCTCGGCAATAAAACTAGACCTTGAACACATTGGGTGGTATATAAAAAACGTGGTAATAAAGTTATATATTATGACAGTTTTGGCAATTTGTGGCATACATGAATAATCAGTTGGTACATACGATTCATGAATTTTTTCCATCAGTTTCACCAGGATATAAGATCATTGAAGTTCCATCAAACATCATTTATCTTCCAATCACCGTACAAGCAATACATAATTTACAACGACGCATTGTTGATCAAGACGGTCAATTGGTAAATTTACGTCGTGAAACTGTAACAATACGTTTACATTTGAAATCAGTCACGTGATGGGGATTATTTATAAACCAATAGTAGGAGGAAGCTATAAAACTAACATACCATGCCTGAATCCCATCAGTCATTGAAGAAAACTCAAACGATTAACTTATTAAAATTGACTATTCCTACAAAGTCTGGGACTAAAAATACGCAAAGGTGCAACAAAATTAGAGTGAAAGTGTGCTGTCTTGCGTGTCTTATACCATGGAAGAAGAAAAATTAGCGATAAGCAAAGGTGTCATATTTGATAAGTCTATCGCACACATTGAGGTGCATGCTCATCAACCATATGCATCTACAACATATAATAATAATGATGAGATGCATATCTCAGTTCAATATCAAGATTTATGTCTGTTGCCAAGCAAAAGTTCCTTTTATATTACGGGGAAATTTACAAAATCTAACGGAAATGGTGTAGCAGCAACATCAAGATTCATTAATATGGCCGTATGCTATTTATTTGAAGAAATACGATCCTCATGAAGGGATATCTACCTCTTCATCCAGGTCAAAAAAATTATTTAGATAATGCAGGTTGGGTAACTGATAACGAAAGATTATTTAATGATAATGGATACTTTGATGTTTCGATACCGTTACATATACTATCGGAATTTGCTAAAGATTATCATCGCATAATTGCCAATGCCAAATATGAATTAATACTTACTCGTTTAAATACCGATCTTAATGGAATTGTACAAGCTGCAGCGGCACCTGGAGAGATGATCACGCTCATAAAAATTGAATGGATAATTCCTTGTGTCACTGTTGCAGACATAAAAAAAAAGAATTATTAAGTTACATTGCCGAAGACCCACCGATTTCAGTGAGTTTCAGATCATGGGAATTATATGAATATCCAATGCTGCCGAACACAACCAAACATGTATGGGTCGTAAAAGCATCAACTCAATTGGGAAAGCCACGCTATGTTATATTAGGATTTCAAACTGCACGCAAAAATGATGCTACAAAAGATGCAAGTCATTTCGATCATTGTGATTTAAGAGATGTAAAACTTTTCCTCAATTCACAATGCTATCCATATGGTAACACGAATCTTGACATTAGTCACAATCAATTTGCCTTATTATATGATATGTATAAAGATTTTCAAGCAACATATTATGATAAAGAAGCAAAATCTCTGCTCACGGAAAGAAAATTTATTGATATAGCACCACTTGTAGTAATCGATTGTTCTAAACGAAATGAATCCTTAAAATCAGGACCAGTTGAAGTTCGAATGGAGTTCGAATCATTAAAAGCTTTTCCTGCTAAAACATCAGCTTATTGTTTGATCTTACATGATCGAATAATAGAATATAAACCCTTGAGTGCGCAAATAAGAAAACTAACATAATATATTGGAAAAATTTATATATTATATTATTATTATAATTATATTATTATGATATATTAATCAAATGTAATTTTTTTTTGCTATAAATAAATTGTGTACACAAAAAAAAATCATCGTTTTCATTAATTTCCTGAAAAAATAAGTAGCACAAATTAAGAAGAATGATAGCTAATCAAGGATCGGTATTATAGCTGACGATAACTTATTGCTAATCTAAGACGGTATTATCGCTGAAGAGAATTTACCGCTAATCGAGATCAGTGTTATCGCTGCAGATAATTTATCGCTAATTAAGATCGGTATTATCGCTGCAGATAATTCATCGCTAATTGAGATCGGTATTATCACTTAAGATAATTGACCGCCAATCAAAGTCGGTATTATCACTGAAGATAATTTATCGCCAATCAGGATCGGTAAAAATCGCTGTAGATAACTTATCACGGTTGGTAAGTCGATAACTTACCGCCAGAAGTTACCGCAGTCGGTCATTAGTGCGGATCAGAACCCACTTTTCTCTCGACCGGTATTGCAAGTGGATCTAGAACTCTCCTTATATATCTACTTATGCATACGAACAAATAAATATAATATGAATTTTTTATGCGCCATGCAAATGTTATCACGTCAAAAACTATCCTTTATATTCAAATTTTCAGATATCACCTTCTCTAATGTTTTACTTATTTGCAAACTAGAAAAGAACTTTAGAGATTGATCATCAAATATTTTATACGCGGTCATTACGGAGGAGGAAAAATTATCGGTAGGGACATTCAAGTGTCCAAATATCGCACAATCTTTCGTATGAAATGCTTTCAAAAAAATTAGCAATTTACTATTATCTTTTAACTTTTCATCGCATTTTATTACATTCATTTGACATCTAGAGCAAGTAAATTTTTAAAGGCAACGGTATGCTAAATAACCCGCAACATATTTCATAGCGCATGTTTCAAACATAATCGGCTGGACATCATCACAGCTGTCATCTTCTTCTAATAAACATTCAGACATACTACTATCGAATTCATCATTCCCAGCCACCGCGTTATCATGCATATCTACCGGCGAATCATCACTTTCGTGTACTACGTTGTTTTTAGAAATGATCATAATATTAGTGCCATCATTCATGTAGTTAGTCCCTTTTAGTGGTGCAACTAGTTATGCTACTGTTATATACTCGAGATTATGTCTAAATTGTAGCGCAGAAGGATTGCAATTATTTCCGCACCGGCGACGTATATTTCCGAATAAATTTTCAATGCAGTCTTGATTAAGTCTCGCAGTTAGTAAATAACTCATATTCTCTACTAAAAGATCGTCCGCAAACAATATTACCAAATTTAATGTTAATTTTGAACCGGCGAAACAAGAGGTTGATTCCCGATTAGTGTCGTAAATCCACGTATTTACCCATTCGCGAGATTCCTTGAGCCATCAAACACGCCATCACTTGAGGAGATTTCATTGAAATACCACGCCAAAAGGGATTCGAATCTGAAGTAAAGCTAGCGTTAAAGCAGTCAAATATATCATTAAGTTTTTTGCAATAATCTGTCGTTAAAATACATACAGGTTCTCGTAATACTCCATTCATTGACCCGGTTTTTAGTGCTGCCGCGACCGACGCGCTGAAGTTAGTTTCGGAGCTACTTTCGAAGATTGATTTTTTTCAATGTTAAATAATTCCTCGACCGCTCTCCATGAAATACGTTCGTCGCCAATTAAAATATCATTTGCAATTAACCGATTTCGTACAGATTTTATTAGGTGGCATATATCGTAATTGAAATGTATTTCGCGATTTTGAATCAAAAAATAGGGATGAGATTCACTAACGCCTAAGATTTTGACAGCTCTACAATTTGCAGTTGCCTGATCACATACGGTTGACCGAACTTTGATTCCGACTTTAAAACATTTTTCGATGCAAGCCTTGATCAAATCTGCTAATGTCGAGCTTTTAATGCTTTGACCTGATATAAAATAAGCAACCGGTAGTTTCCACGAAAATCTAAGACCACGAATCATGAAAACTAACGCGTATTTTCCATTTTTATTTTTTCGCTCTAGTTCACCGAGATCTTCGAGACTTCCAATAAAATCAATACTCGAATTGAACTCTAAATGCTCTTTAATGCTCATTTCGTCCCAGGTCAAAACCGCGTCACATTCTTTAGGAGACATACCTTTAACTTTATCGTGTATTATGTTAATCAAACGGTCATTGAAATCTGTCGCGACTTCGAGATTATTAATCCGTTGACGTATAAATCCAACACACGCGAGAGTGATTTTTTTTCATCGCAAAGGAAATTGTAGGCTTTTGGCGAGACATAATAGAGTGAGGTAGCAAAACTTCGTTCGGATGGCGTCCATTCTGTTTTTTGCTTGGTGACACGAACAAGTTGCATTTTTAAAAACAACAATTGATTTTTATTTAAATATTTCGCGGCATCTCGTAAAATGGTTGTAGGTGTTACGGTTCGCGGTTTCTTCTCGGTTTGAGCACGTTTTGAATGTTGAAGTTTTGAATGCTTTTCCGTGCATTATTGAGTTTTTCTTCCAACATTGCTATTTTCTTTTTCAACAAATAAATATTTCCGCAACTCTTAACATCGGGATGGTTTATCACGTCGGAAGCTGTCAAATCTAGAAGCGCAAAATTAGACGAGCATGAATCGGAATTGGGGAAGGGTAAGCTGAATGGAAAAAGGTCGTTTATCTAAATAAAAATCCTTTCCGATTTAAATACTACTTAAACTACTATATAATTCATCTTCAATTGATTTATTAGAACAGAAATTGTTCTTTGTCTTCTGTATTTGCAACATTATCATTTTATAAAAGATCTATAACAAAATTGTTATAAATTCAACATTATATATTCTAACATATTTTAGCAATAATAATTGTATTGATACTTTTTTACTTCCCTTATTACTATACATATTCATATTTGCATATAAATTAGTGTTAATAAAGGTAATTACAATCGAATTAATAATTCTTAATTCAACAACAGGTATTTATTATAATAAAAATTACTGTAATTATATATGTCGCAATAATTTATTAAACGATCGACTTCATATTTCAATATTATCAACTTTTTACCTTTTTTGATTTTTAATTATTCAAAGGTTCAATTCTTTATTTCAATAACATCGATATTCATTTGTTTCATTACATTTATATTAAAAACTATAATGAACTTAACAATTTAAATGATTCATGAAAATGTATTGAAACTCATTTTGTAGAAATATTGTTACACATGGACACAACAATTGGTACAAATACTTATCTAAAGCAGCTTAAAAGATTGGAGACTGGGGAAAACCATGGAATGAACGAAAAAGTTTAAATGAAAAAAACAGCTTGGCCCATGTCTCATAGAAACGTTACAATAATTTTGAAAATTGTTTATAAGCAAAGAGAGAGTTGATAATATCATTAATTAAAATTGATTGATCATAGGATCTCTCTACATTACTCCTTTCACTTTCATCAGAGTAACTGGATTCAAAAAACTTAAAAAATCGTGATATAATAACATTCAAATGCTGCAATAAATTATTTGTAAAAAATAAATACTAATCAAAAAGTTGATCGACTAATATCTAACCAACTACCCTTTTATTAAAAAAAAAAAAAAAAAATAATTGAAAATGACGTTTTCTGCAGCATGTATAAAGTTGTTGAAGATACTCAAAGAAGTATTTATATACAAAAAAAAATATTTTTTAATATCAATTGATTAATATATCAATGAATTAAGACAAAAACTGTCAATAATGAAAAGTGATTCAAAAACTCACCTTTCGTTTTTAGGAAAGCAATGAAACGAGAGATGCGGCATCCTCAATGATTTGCATTTGAAAAATGCACATATATTTGTAGCTGGCATTTTTGCGTACACAATGCACAGTCACTTATACACTGTATGCACTCTAAAAAAAAATTAAACAAATTTATTTGCTGATCAAAGCGATAAATTCAATCGATAATTTTGAGCTGTAACTCTTTAAAAATTTCGGAAAATTTGAGAATTCAAGTTAGCTATTACTGCCGTGAAGCATTTTTTCTAAGCGTGCACATCTTTGGAGGGGAGCAGGCGTGACTGTGCCAAAAACACTGTCGTCACCTGGTTTTAGGGAACAGAAGCTTACATGTACAGTATCGTCGTCTGGCGGATAGGGTGATAACTTTGCGGTTTGAGGTGATCTGGGGTGATCCCCAAATGGAACACGACATTGTGATTCTATTTACGTCCCTCTTCTCTGACGCTGGTTGATAAATTTAATACTCAAATCATAAAGAACTGAAACAACCTTCATCGTAAATATGGATGACATAGAAAGTAGCGCCAAACACTTCAAAAGTTCCATAAGTTAACTAATATTGAAGAAAACTGCCTAAGGAAGTCTTCCCTCTAGGAGTTGTTAGCTTCTAGAGTACCTTGGGACGAGTTGTAGCTTGTCCACATTTAGATAGGACTTTGAGGTTAGAGGGTGACGAGTTGTGGCTCACACCCATGTCCCTAGAAGAGTTGTAGCGCTTTGTCGACGAGTTGGAGCTCGTCGATTACTCAGGCAAGGTTGAAGTCTTCCCTCTAGGAGTTGTTAGCTCTCAGAGTATCCCGGGTTGGGTTGTAGCCCGACCAATTAGGGGTAGGGGTAGACATTTTTGGGGTGGGATTTTATATCAACTCTCTTTCTCGAGTATAAAGGCATTTTAAGATAAAGTTTATCTGTAAAGCTGTACAATTGGAAATCTCGAATAGAATGAATATATGTTGCAAATTGTTTATATAATAAAGTTGGAATTGGATTTTAATTTTTGTTCAGAGAAATTACTTGGTAACATATCCGCCATAGAATCCTGGGCTATAAAATTCGATTCTTTTTAAATTGGGGCGGGAATTTTCTTGAGGATTCGCCTTAAGGAAATTTTAGTCGTTACAAGGAATTTGAAAATTTAAACAAAATATAGCTGTCAATGTCAATTAAACATTTATAGGTACCAATAATAAATAAATTTAATTTGAAACCAAAAAATAATTCGTACGTTTTACGAATTTGTCAGACAATTGTACCGTATTTATGGATGGCTCTCAAAGACTGTAATTAAATTCAATTATAAATCATTTTTATGAATATTAATGAGAATGTGAAGATAGTTAACACGAAAAGAGTGACAAGTTGGAAATTAAATACATTATATGTTTATAAATATTATCAGACATATTCTTTAATATTTATACATTTTATAATGCTATATTATCTGTAAGCAATACTAAAGATAATGATTAATACATGAAAAAATATTTAAAAACTCCTTTTAGTTGTTGATTTGTTTTTTTTTAAAGTTCAATTTTCTCAGAATGCTTTGTTTTGTTCGACATCTCGTAGTTCAGTTGATCTTCTTTTAGCCTGTTCAAACTTTTGTTGTAACTGAGCTACTGTTTTTTCAAGTTCAATCTTTTGAGCTTTTAGTTCTTCTGCTGTAGTAATCGAATTTTCTTTGCCTTCTTTCATCAAATTGATCTGATATATAAAACAAAAATTCTATCTGTCTCTCAAAAACTTGCAATAAATGTGCATATTTATTTTTCCACCCACGCATTGATTAAAAAATTACCGTACGCTCACGCACATCAACATACATACGAACTTACATACAAATCTACATATATACATACATACACGCTCACACACACTCATACATGTATGAACGTTGATTAAAAAAGATATATATGTTTGTAAAACGATTCAAAAAATTGTGTAAAATAATTAAAAAATGAATAATAAAGTATAAATCATAAGTAAAGGAAAAATTTTGCAATCATATACAAATCAATTTTCAATTGAAATGAAAATAAAAAAATTGTATTACTTATGATAAGAATATACAATTGATAGATTAGAATAAATAAATAACACTCACAACCTACTGTACAGATCAATAGGGAAACAAAATAAATAAATATTTAATTAATGATTGAAAATAAATAAAATATAAAATTATATTATTCAAGGTAAGTAAGTAAAGAAAAATGGTACAATTCACATTGACATAAATTTGATAATATCTTTATGTAAACAATAATACAAAAATAATCAATTTAGTGTTGTAATTTTTGGGTTATTGGCATATTTTTCAATAATAAACGTGACAAAGAGATAAAAAAGGAACACATTCAAGCAAAAAAAGGCAAAAAAACATAAAAAAAATCTACAGAAATAAGAATATTAGCATAAAAAATATTAATTAAAAATTATTAATACAAAATTTTATTAGTTTAAAAACAATCACAATATAATTCACAACCCGGGAAAAATGAGTTCAGATATGTTTAGATTCAATCAGATCTGATCAGATCTTAAATATGAGACTAATTAAATCTGATCCAATCGAATTAGATCTAATTTGATTTGGAAAATTTTTTTTCTAAAATAGGGCTTTTTTTCTCCGAATCTGATCAGATCTAATTAGGTCTGAAAATTTTTTATCAAATTTTAAACGTTTTTTTCTGAATCTGATTAGATCTAATTAGGGGTGAAGAATTTTTTATTAAATTTTACATGTTTTTTCCCCGAATCTGATCAGATCTGATTAGGTCTGAAAACTTATTATGAAATTTTGCATGCTCTTCTTCTGAATCTGATCAGATCTAATTAGGTTTGAAAAATTTTTTATGAATTATTCCATACTCTTCTTTTGAATCTGATCAGATTTAATTAGGCTTAAAAAATTTTTGGACATTCTACATTTCATTGAAGGATCGATTTTTATATATAAAAATGAGATTTTTATTGCAATAAAAATTAATTTTTCAATTCTTACAAAATATTTACAATTAATACCTCAAATTATATTTACACTTAATTGTTACATCACTTTATTTAAGCTGTTTGGACGTTTACATATAAAATTTAAAACTCTAATCACATGAATCATTGATCGAATATTGTTTGCTTCAATTACTCTGATATTATTCGTTTCATTTACAGGTAATATATGCAGAAGTATCGAGTTACTTTCCCGATGACGAAACATTTTTAAATCGTCGATATCAAAAATTCTCACAACATAGCTTATGTTTTCTTCGTTTTTCGTAAAACATACAATTATTCCATAAATTACTTCATCGCTTGTATTTATTTCGACAGTATAACTATTTGTTTGCGTATTTTTATAACATTCTGATGTATGGAGATAATTATTTATGACTGCTCTTGCGAAAAAAAGTGTATTCTCAATATTCAAATTCAAAGACTGAACAATCTCAAGTAATGTATCATTTTCACTTCGCAATAAATTCATATTGTCTTTCAGTATATAATTATGAGATTGATGTGACGAGGAATTTTCATCAACTACACTACGTTCGCACATGATTTTCAATGATTGAACACCTTGTGCGATTTTTAAATTATTGATCATTTCTTGGCCAAGATGTTTTGTGCCATGTACACATTTAGCAAGAATACCATTTACGTTTTCAAATGGGAATGCGGATGTACTCCACAGTGGACCCCAACGCTTAATACATAGTACTAAATGAAGCAATTGGTGTACATTATATGTATATTGCCGATCACCATACAATTCGTGAATATCTCTAACAAACAATTGTAATAGAATATCAGCTCGTTCTAATTCTGGATTTATGTGAATAGGTTTTTCTAGTAGTGTAAATATTGCCATCACAAGCAATAACCAATGTTGCAATATAACGATCTGGCAGAAATTCTGAGAAAATGGGAATAGAATAAAACAATACTAAATTATAAAATTCCGATGCTTTGTAGAATGGAAGATAAGTTAAACTACGAGGCATTCTATTAAAAAAATATGGAGGGTAAATTTTCAGTAGTCTATCATCTATTTTTGACACGAATTGTTTAATATACCAATCTCCTTTCGTATGTAACCATAGGTTAACAAACTGCTTAGCAACCCCAAGAAGAGTACAATGCATGTATTCAGGAAGTACACACGTTTCTAATTTAAGAAGAGGAATAGCAGAAATAATAGATTTTCTTTTGACCCCTTTTTTATGTGGAAGGTTGTATTTTAAAGCTGTCTCAGCTTGCTGATCCATTCGATCTTCACATCTCAATCGACTCACTGTTTCGCGGAATGTATACGCCCGGGTGTTTTTTCTTCCAACAATCTTCTGGCAACGTTTCGTTTTTATTTCGCATATGTTGCACCCATATTTTCCTGTGAAATATTGAATATTTTGAATTTCAGCCCTAGCCGGGGCATCTGCTATGAATAAAGGCGCAGTAATTCTTGAAGTACAGATCTCTGCTGTCACAGGATCCAACCAAGTAATTCCGTCTTGGAAACACTGAATAAGTTTCTCACAATAAGGCCTTAGAAAAGTATTCATCAGAGGCTTATGAGTCGTATCATACCATAAACCTATAATGCAAATGAAACGTTCACGAAGATGTTCTGGAAGTTCTGTTATCATGAACATCAATGGCCAACAGTGACTTTTGGAACTTTTCACTAGAGAAATTCCGTCAGTATTGAGCACTAAAGTTAAATCAAATTTACCCTTATTTGAGCGTGAATTGACCCTAATATACTCTGATCCGTCAGTAATGTCGGATATAACATTTGGTTGATGATCCGAAACATGAAGTTTCTCGGCAAGATTCCTTTTTTCAAACATGTACCTTATATGATCAACCAAGTCAATCTCAAAAAAAAAAGATGTTCCATCAGTGCTCGAACAAGACACACACTTTTCCAATTCAGCATTTGTATTGTTATAATGTAAACACTTCTTACAATAATAATGTTTTATAATATGAGTAGAATGAGCTTCATTTTCAACAAATTTTAATAAATTATGCACTGTCCTTGGCATTCGATTAGGTTTTGGAAGAATTTCTTGTAAAGCTGTTAACAAAGCTTGCAGAGCAGTTTTTGTTAATTTGTTTTGAATATATATATTCATAATGAGTAATACGCTTCGAGTTAAGCTAATGTCGCTATCATCATACAATGAAATTATCTCACTGGCTATTGAGCTGCTACTCTTAACATCATCATCATCATTCATGCTATTGGATTCATCATCGCTGTCTTGAATAGTTAGTTCATCATCAAATTCTGCAATTAAGCCACTTAAATTAAGATTGTCATCATCCTCTTCGTTGTCTCCTTCATTTTCTGCACTTGAATCACTGGATTCACTAAAATCCGATTCTGTAGTATCTGATTCAGTCGTAATACAATGATCCCTATTAACAGGGTCAATGTCATTGTCAGGTTCCGACGTATCGGTACTACTACTGTCATATACGTTAGATTTTTTTTGAATATTTTCCCATCGTAATCTCGTGCTTCGTGGAACCTAAGCAAACGAAAAAAAATATTTAAAAATTCAAGGTGCTTTGTATATTATGAAAAAACAATGCAACAAATCCATTCAACAATGGACTCAAAAATTCTATAAAATAGATCTACACAGATCCACATTTTCGCCATTTTCTAAATCTAATTTGATCTACTCATATCTAAAAAACTGAAGAAAATTTGATCTAAGTAAATCTATGTATATCTAGTGAGATCACCGTGTATCTACACAAATTACTGTATGTCTATGGAGATCTCCATTGATCTCGATGATAAAATAAATTTAATACATCTACAGAGATCACAAAAGATCGAAAGTGATCATAACAAATATACACAGAACAAAGTAGATCTAATTGTGCCAAAAAATAGATCTAAGTAGATCAATGTAGATCTATTTTATTTTTTCCCGGGTAGTTATACCGGTGAGTTGGGGTCGTCTTTCCACTTCATACGACGTTTTTTGGCAGTAGATGGAACATCACCCATATTAGCACTTTTTCCTTGATCTGATGACATTGTCTTCTTCAGCGAAAATAATGAAATTCTGTAAATTATGAATGATTTTTTAACTTACAAACAATTTGCAATTTTTTCTAACATAAATATCATTACATTGCAGTTGTATTTGAACATCAAAAAAAATTTTTCCACATATTCTTTGACTTACCAATGTACTATTATAGCTTTTATTCGAAAAAATATTGAACATAATAATTGTTAAAATACAATAAAAAAATAACATAATAGTTAAATTATACCATCGTTTTAATTGATTTTTTCTACTGCATTTGAAAATATTTGGTTTTGAACATAATGTACTACCACCGTAAAATCGTATTATAGAAATTTTCAACTTACCAAAGCACAGAAATCATTTGCATCCACTAACACTTAAAGTTTATAAATATATATTGAAATAACTAAAACAGTTTGTTTATAATATACATAAACAAACAAGACTGATGAATATATAATAATATAGTTTTTTTTTCAAACAATTTTATAAATGAACTTTGTTTAACCAAAGAAAACCCACGCTATAAAGTTAAGGCTGGTTATTGAAACTCAATCCATGTATAGTAAAAATGTAACTTTAAAATTATACAGAAAGCAGCGCCGGCTGCTCGAAGTGGCCGTTTAAAAATTAAAATAGCGATGGTCTTCCTGCATCAGAATTTATCTGAAAGAGTATATCTAAATATTAGGATTATTTTATTATTTATGAAAATGATTGTAAATAGAAGTAGTGAAAAGCAAAAATCAACTTAACGGTAAACAATTACAACATATTAAGATATATCCTTTTTTGTTATTGAATAAAACTGTATCATATTTTTAAATAAGCTGCACGCGTATGAAGACAGCACTACTTTTTTAGAGTGAATGAAACTGAAAATGTAAATCCAAATATCAATAAAGAAAATATAAATGTCAGTGACAACTTACAAAATAGTTGGAATGATCAAATACAAGGTGATATTGAAGTGATGATTAACAGTGATGATCAGAATGAAAAAGATGAAGAAAAAATAAATAATGATGACGATAATAACAAAGTACATGGAAAAGATGGTGATGATGATCGAAGTGATGAAGATAGAAATAATGGAGAAAATGAAGATGGTAGTAGTGATGATGATAATTGCGATAATCTAAATTACCAAATATATTCCAAAGATGACCCGAAAGTAAGAATTTTGATCATTTCGTATTATATCTAATTGTATATTTTGAATTAAATTTCATTGAATCTGAGTTTTATGTTTTTAGTAATTTGTACAAATTCTAATTTCTTTTTAGATGAGATATCTAAAGAATGGCATATACATTAAAAGTAAATTATACGACAGTGCAAAGGCCAAAGCTGATAAGCCGTCTTTTTTATTAAGACGTTTGATGGAAGGTGTTTTTCGACCAGAAAAAATTACTCATTGTACTTTAACCGGAAACCCTGGCCGAGGACAAGGACTTAATATCGATAAATGTAAACGACTTCATCCTAGAGCTGTAGAGGCTATAATTAGTAATATAACGTTTTTTTCGAAAAAATATTTGATCGTTTCTAGTGTATAGCCATATAATGCTTATACTAATTTTTTTTTCACAGAGAAAGCAAAATCACTGCATAAAAGAGCTGTTCCTAAAAAATCATTTCTCCATGCCCAAAAAGTACAGGAAATAATGGGCCAAAAATTGTGGGAAATGAAAGCTGCTGGAAAGGCTCGAATAAACAAAATGAAAATAGAAGAAGCAGAACAAAAAAATCAAGAAGAAACTCAACAAGAAAATCGAGAAGAAACTCAACCACAAAGTCAACAATAAATTTAATAAAAAATTTAACAAAAATATTAACTATAAATTTAACAATAAATTTAACAAAAATATCAACAATAAATTTAACAATAAATTTAACAATAAAATTGTCTACAATACCGAGAAAAAATATTATTTCTGGTAGTTAAAAGTGTTCAAAATAAATAAAATGTTCTAAGCAAATAAAATGTTCTTTACTGCGAGGTTCTATTTAAATTATATCATATATGTGCAAATCTAATTGAATCTGATTTGATCTATTTCGTTATTTTCAATAAATCCATATTTGGATCTGCTTAGATTCGTCCATCTCTGGTTTAACCTAATTTGATTTGATTAATGTTCCTGGTAAAATTTATATTTAGATTTGTCCAGATTTGATCAGATCGGATTTAATCTGATTGATTACAATAAAAAAATTGTGATTCCAGATCTAATTAGGTATTATCCGATTTGCGCAGATCTGATTTAATCAAATTTGATATCATTAATCATATTATATATATATATATATATATATATATATATATATATAATCAGATCTGATCAGATCTAAATTTTTTTTAGAAAATTAGTCTCATATTTCAGATCTGATCAGATCTGAAATCGTTTTTCACGGGAATTGTACTTTGCGCCTCCTCCTTTAGATCACCATGTAGTACCTCTGCCTAGTGTCCTTTCAAGCCACATTTTTCAAAGTAATTTTTAACTTTACCTATTCCTGCGTGTTGGCGCTCGTCCCAACGGCTAGCATCCATGTTCCTCATTCCTTTTTCTTGTAACCGAGTAAAGCCACGTGCATATTGAAATTAATTGAAGTAAGATGAAAACGTTGCTACAGGTCGGATAGTGAAGAAGATTCTCGTATTGAGAGAAGACTGAAAAGATTGAAAAAAAAATTGCTCGAGCAAGAGCGAGATTTGGAGTATTTGCAACATAAACGTAAGTATAACCTCACTTTTGTTCTAGAGGCAGCCAGAAGGAAGACGGTTGTATATCTTTGTCACGAACTTTATAATACAATATTTATTGTAGTTTATAAAGATGATTTTTTCATATACAATGGAATAAAAAAAAGTTACACTTTAGACACGTTGAAAAAAATTTTATGAGTTTTCATTATCAAATACAAAAGAATTTCTATTAAGCTAAAATTTCAGCTTAGCATACATATATATATAAAAAGCTTTTATATTATATTTCATTAAAATTCATAAAAATAATAAAAAAGGAATATTCTTCTATATTCTTTTAGTGAATAAATAGGTTGTAACGACTAAAATTTCCTTAAGGCGAAACCTCAAGAAAATTCCCGCCCTAATTTGAAAATTATCGAATTTTATGGCCCAGGATTCTATGGTAGATACGTTACAAAGTAATTTCTCTAAACACAAATTCATATCCAATTCCAACTTTATTATATAAACAATTTACAACATATATTTATTCTATTCGAGATTTCCAATTGTACAGCTTTACAGATAAACTTTAACTTAAATGCCTTTATACTCGAGAAAGAGAGTTGATATGAAATCCCACACCAAAAATGTCTACCCCTAAACCTAACCCCTCATTGGTCGGGCTACAACCCAACCCGGGATACTCTATGAGCTTACAACTCTCAGAGGGAAGGCTACAACCTTATCTAGGTAATCGACGAGCTCCAACTTTTCTAGGAATATGGGTGCGAGCTACAACTCTTCACCCTCTAACCTAAAAGACCTATCTAAGTGTGGACGAGCTACAACTCGTCCCGGGATACTCCAAGAGCTAACAACTCCTACACGGTCAAAATCGTAAGCGCCAACTCTCGATTGTTATCTAACACCAAGAGCACCAACTCTTGGCCGGAAGGCTACAACCCTCCGTGGTTAATCCTGGTGGCTACAACCCTCCAGGTCCTACGTTTGGAAAGCTTCAACTCTTCAGGAAACTAAAAAGCTACAACCTCTTAGCCAGAGCTACAACTCTGTATTTTACAACGTAAGCTACAGCTCTCGTTGGTCTCGCCAGTCTAGTACCTCGGAGACAAGTGAAGTGCCGATCTCCGCAAAATCCAGCTCTTTTATACCATTTGACTCCGCCCATTTTGCTGTCATGGCAACAAAATCATCACAATATCTCTTTCTCTCAGATCTACTATGTTTCTTATGACCCTCTCTCTCTCTAATACATGGTTTTGATAGGCTTTGTCGATCATTTAAATTTCGCGCTGCTCTACATGGGTCGATAAAACAATTTTACTGATTATCCATCCATTAGACTAATTAATTTTCTATAATATCAGCCTAAAAATGTAACTTCGTTACAAGGTTACGTGGATGAAATCATTCCTTGGAAACCAATTAAAGGCAATGAAAAATTATTCAAATTTACGATAAACAATAATGATGAAAGAAGAATAAGAATACTTTTGTACGGTAAACAGGCGCAAAATGATGCGACTCTCAATAAATACTCAGTAAGTAAACTAACAATTCACATTAATATTTCTAATCGATTGTGATAATTATTTTATATTCAATAAATTCAGATTCTCAAGATATCGCTGGTAAAAATAAAAAAAGCTAATATGAATTATTGGAAGGCCTTCCATAGTGTATAGGACATTGAAATTACTGCAAATGAAAATTCAATTATTGAAATACTTGGAAAAATAACCAAAAATGAAGAAATTGAAAATGTCAAAAAATGAACGATTGAAAAATGTTTAAAGACAAATGGAGAATGAGGTACCTATTTTATAATAATTGATAATAGTAGTTTTATTTATCATTGATAGTATTATATAGATATATAGATACTTAAGATTCTTCAAATATTTAGAAAAATTAAAAAAAATAAGCAAAAAATTTATATTATTATATAAACCATTTGATATAAAATAGTTAAAATAATGACTAAAAAATAACTGTTTATATCATGACTATGTAACACCTAAATTTTCTCAAGGCGAGTCCCCAAGAAAATTCCCGCCTCAATTTAACAAGTTATTTAATTTCTATGGACCAGGATTCGATGGCAGATATGTTACAAAGTGAATTCTCTTTCAAATTCTTTTAAACAATAAAAGTAAACTTTATTAATTCCAACTAATAACAATTATAGTTAACAATAATCGACTGAATAACGTAATAAACCAATAATAAACTAAAAACACAAAAATAAACCACAACAGGGCTACGTGTATATCATACACGGCGACGTACATTAATTTTACTCGTCCTAACCAACGATTTGGTTTTACAGAATGACAGAAAAAAAATAAAGCAAATAAATCTAACTATATTCTAAGATATACGCGTGGCTCAAACAACGGCGATACGATAGTATTATGATAAGAATGTTGGTATTTAGAAGATGATTCCCACCCAAAAGTGTCTACCCCGTGGCCTAATCTCTCGTTGGTCGGGCTACAACCCAGACCGGGATACTCGAAGAGCTAACAACTCTTCGAGGGAAGGCTACAACCTTGCCTGAATAATCGACGAGCTTCAACTCGTCGATGAAGAGCTCCAACTCTTCTAGGGGGTATAGGTGTGAGCTACGACTCTTCACCTTCTAATTCTGGAACCCTATCTAAGTGAGGACGAGCTTCAACTCGTCCGGGATACTCGAAGAGCTAGCAACTCTTCGAGGGAAGGCTACAACCTTGCCTGAATAGCTGACGAGCTACAACTCGTCGGCGAGGAGCTTCGACTCCTACACGGTTCAAGATCGTGAGCTCCAACTCTCGATCGCTAGCTAAAACCAAGAGCACCAACTCTTGGCTGGAAGGCTTCAACCCTCCAATTCCTATTTTCGGAAAGCTTCTACTCTCCGGGGCAACTAAAAGGCTACAACCCTTTAGCCAGAGCTACAACTCTGTATTGTACGACGTGAGCTACTACTCTCGTCGGTCTCGTCGGTCTAGTACCTCGGAGACAGGTGAAGTGACGATCTCCGCAAAATTCAGCCCTTTTATACTGTTTGGCTCCGCCCTCTTTGCTATCCCCCACCACTATTGTGGTGGGTCGAGTGGGGAAGTCGTCATGGCAACAAAATCATCACAAATACTTTCTCTCTTTAGTATGCACATTTTCTTATCTCGGTCTTTGTTGGTTTTATGTTCCTAAAGGCGAACCTACTCGGAGGGTAATGATATTTTAATTTTGATCGATAAACTAGTTCGATAGTTTATCGACTTACTTGCTAACATATTTTTCTATTTTATCCGCGTTCAGGGCCGTAACTTTGTTACAACTAGATAATTGACTAAATTATAATTATACATACATTTATTTACAATGACTAGGCAATTGACTATAGTTAATTAATAGTAATACATATAAATAATAAATAAATTTTTTTTAAGCGATTGAAGGTTACATAAAAATCAAACCATACCGAGTAACTACGTACAATGCTTCATATGGACTTGCAGCCATTACTGATAGTTTTTATAAGCTTGAAATTCATATTATAAATTTTCAAGAAACAAAACAGTTCAAAAAAGGATCTCATATTAATGTCACTGGAACAATTACATATAATGACGGTAAGCTATTCCAAATCTACGAAAATTTAAAATTATTAATTATCAATTGACTTATTCAAGGTTATCCAATATTCAGAGTATTGGAAATGAAACATAAAAATAATAGATGAAAAAATAATGAATGATGACAATTTGAATAAAGGATTTAGAACTTCTACAGCAACAAATGATCTGGATACTCCTTCAACAAGTAGAAGCTGTTTGAGTAATAAAAAAATACTAATGAAGATGAAGAAAGTGATGATTTACTTTCTTTCAATTCTAATATTGATGACGTAAAAATAATTTTACACCTCAAGAGGAAAATAATGGCTTGAATATTAATGAAGATCCAAATATCGATGATCAAAATATACCGATTGAGAATAGTGATGATAAAAATGATAAAAATATTGAGGAAAAAATGATAACTAAAAGAGGAAAATCAAACAATATTAATTCAAAGGTAATGATTTGTTATTAACAAAAAATTTATTTAGAAAAAAGGAATTAATTAATTAAAATAATTTATTTTCCGAAACAAAAAATATAATAATTACCAAATTTATATTTATTTTTGACGTTTTTTGACTTCTACTGCTTTAATATTTGAAAATTTGTGTGATATTAAAATTAACCATGATGTTAAACATGAAATTATCATAACAAAATATTAAAAGTGTTAATGTGTGTCGTGTTAATTATTAAAATGATGAAAAATGTATTTAAATAAAATTATTATTATTGACGTAAATATGATTTTATTAATGAAAAAGAAAAAAATAAATAAAAAATTATTAATACTATTTCAATCCCAAGCGAAGCCGGGTATTTTCACCCATACATTAATAATTTTCAAATAGTGAAAAATTAATTAATAATGATGGAATTATTAAATAATTATTAAATGATTGCCCCTAATGCTTTTCGTATTCCAAATTCAATACTACTTTGATAAAGCGTTTGATTAGCAGTCATAGTCATTTCAATTTCATCTCTTACTCAAAGCAAAAGTGAACCAAGCTCAGCACAGTTAATAGTTACTTGTCTTATGATTTTATCTGGAATAAAATCTGTTGGAAAAACTAATGATTTACCAATATTAACAATAAAATTATCAAACTAAAACTATCATTAATACAAAAAGAATTCACTGACAATTAAAATAAAATTTTTAAACTTTCTAATTCTTACTAAAAAACTTCTAAATTTCTAACTTTATGACTTTTTCAAAGAAATGCAATAAAACTACGGTCACTGCCTCAACGCCCAAATTTCCCAACTTCCCACGTTGGTACCTTTGCCCTACCATCAGCCATAGTACCTAATGCACACTATGCACTAATATAAATATGAGCATCATTCTTCACTAGTCAGATCACTTACAATTCTTTCTCCGACAAGTCTATACTAACTCTCTGTTAAAAATTATCTTCCTTTAAACCTATATCCAATATTAAATAACGAATAAATTTAGTTAGAATACAATTGTTTTGTAAATTGAAAAATACTTAAATAAATCTCGTTGGAATACAACAAATCAATTAAATTAATAACATACAGTTTTTTAGTAAAATTAAAGAAGTTCCTCCGCTACAATTCAGTCAAAACGGTTAAGCTCAAACTCCATGCTAGACATATTTGCGGTATTAAGACTGTAGGCTATGTTTTTCTGAAGTGATTGTACTTATCAACTACTATATTCTCTATACAAATACACACATACTACGAGATAGTATATTACAACCCTAGGCCAGAAAGTTGGATTTCCTGGCGCATAGAACATAAAAACTTAAACCACCTACGTTGTGGGGCATATGGAGCATGTTAAAGACTCTAAACATCTATGATAACATTGACATTAGTCGTTTGTTAAGCTTGAAAAGTTTGATAAAAAATAATGCTAAAGGTTACAAACCGAGAACAGCTGTTGTATTGAGATGGCCACGAATAATCCAATTTATGAATGATGCCCCGGATGATGTATACTTAGATATAAAGGTAATAATTATTTACGATATTATTTTTTTATGATAATAATAATTTTTGTCACTAGAATTTGATTCAATTTATTGATATTTTTCAGGTCATACTCATTTTCGGAATTTGTGGTTGTATGAGGTGCAAAGAAATTACAGAACTGTCTATGAAAGATGTAGAAGACTTGGGAGATAAATATTTAATATCTATTAAGGATAATAAAAATGACTGTCCGGGCCAATTTGTCATAGGAAACATGTTTTATAAGCCTGTAAAAAAATACATTTCTCTGGGACCATCCGGCAATTTTTCGGAGAAGTTTTTTGTTCGTTACTATTCAAGTAGATGCTATCGACAGCCAATGGGTAGACATAAAATCGGAGGAGTTCCTGAAAAAATTGCAACTTTTCTACAACTTTCTTTTAGTGAAGAATGATGCTCATATTTGCTTAGAGTTTCTATACCCAGTAAACCAAATTATCCTATTATTTAACTTAATAAATAATCATGGGAGATCGTATTCGTGATAAAGGGAAATTTATTTTAAAAAAATTGCTCGATAAAAAAATAAAAATTGCAAAAGCTCTGCATGAGAAAAAAGAAGCTAACAATTTGCCAACAAATAATATTGAACCTGAAGAATTTAACCTATGTGAAGGCACTCGATTGGTAGAATTGAAAATATTAGGCAAAAATTTTAAATGTTGTAAGTGTCACGAAATACTTTGCCTTAATGATGTAGTCGATGAAGAGCGTTTTGAATTAAACTCGGTCTTAAAAGTGAAATGTATGGAAGTGTCTTACAATAACAAAGAGTTCCAACAGGACGGGTTGACGTCACGAAGAATAATAAATCTAAGCATTCTGACATTGATACAGGTGTAGTTTTTGGTAAGATTTAGAACCGTCTGGTCTCAGGAAATGCGACGAGATTCTTCAAATTGCAGCGTCATGTGAAGGACGTCAATTTAGCGTTTACATAAATCCTACCAAAATTATTGATGACAAAGCTTCGAGCCATACGGGGTTAATAAATATAAATGGCGATTTATACTTGCGCGGTGAAAAAATTCTATCCATTCCACTAAAAGATGCGCTTGAAGGTTTTCAACAATTTTTAAATTTGTCATCTAAACCATGTTTACTTGTAGCCCATAATGTAAATTTCGATAAATCGCATTTACTCCGTTCTATTTTTAAATGTTCGATGGTGCAAAGTTTCAGTAAAATTGCCGGTTTTTCTAATAGTATACCATTGTTCAAAAAACATTTTGGTGTTAAGAAAGCTCCAGGTGAATTCAAATTTTCTGAATTAGCTGTTAAGCATTTGAATCTCAACTCAAATGATAAATTTCATGAAGCTTTGCATGATGTTGAAATTTTAGAGCAACTAGTTTCTTTAACTCATCAAAATTATTTATTCGAAAGCTCTAAATCTTATAAAGCATGTTTAATTCACCTGACTCAGTTAACAATGACAGCGTCTGCAATTTAATGTCTATCTGCTTTGAAAGGAGAGGTATCTGACCACATATTAAAAAAAATGGCTTCTCAAAATATTAAATATAAAGATTTAATAACTAAATATGAAAATAACGAAGCAGAAGAATTAATATAATTCGTTAAAAATCCTGGGAGGGATAAAAAGCCAAGAGTAACTCAAGATCAACGAGTACTTGATAAATTAATTAATTTTTCTGAAGAAAATCAGTGATATATGTTCCTCATTAATATACTTCTCTTCTATATTTTATAAAAAATAGTTCATTATGAGTAAATATTTTAATAAGTATATGTTATTCGTTGGTAATGTTTCGTTTAACACTCCCTTATAGATATATAGTTTAATATATTTTATATTTAATGTTATGATCGATTATAAATCAATAAAGTGTTTTATAAGACTTATTCGTTTATTTGAATTTATGTAGATGATTATTATTAAATAAAAATTAGGTTTTTTTTCAGAATTTTTCATATTTTAGTGGCCTCAACTACTGCACCACCATCTGACTCTATACAACGTTGCTGCTTCAATTCCTTACGATTGCTCTTCTATCCCCTTCACTAAAATTAATCGTCGAAATATTTTGTTTAGTTCAATCGTTTGTCTGAATTACGAGGTGAATAATTTCTGTTTTTTTTCTCTACTTATTCCGGATATACTATTTTAACAACTATTAGTTTTTCATCAAGATGGTGAAAGCCCTTCAAAGAAAAAAACAAAAAAATTTGTCATTTTCCCACGCTTCTCCTATGCTACATGTACAAAAAATGTCATTTTTAATTGTAATTATCTCGCGTTTGGTTAGATAAATCGTCTTCAAATTTCAACAGTATGTGCATTCCAAAATGTGGAAATTTCTTAAAATAATGCTTTCGTATACGTACTACCTTAAAAGGATAATTCTTTAAAACATTGGGAATATAGTTCTCTCCGTACAGGACAAATTTCAGTTTCTCTAGCTTGTCGTTGTTGTATGATTTTTTTGCACACTTTGGGTGTTACCAAAATATTTGTGACAAGAATTCAATTTCATGGTAAGTGGGAAAATTCTTAAATCATTTCCACGAAAGTACAATCTGTTTGAAATATTGTTTATGTTAGCAATTCTACCATTTTCTTCGTCAAACAGATGAGCCATAAAATTAGGATCAACTCTAACCTGAATCTTAAAACCAGGTAACCCCTGGTTGGGTATTGGGTGGTTACCCAAGATAGACGAGAACATTTAACAGATGAGACGCACATGTATAATCAAACTACCGGAAGAGTTATAACGCTGTTATGCTCAAACCTAAGCTAATCCCAGCACTCTATCGGTGGTTTGACTATAGGACAACACAGCCAGATTCATGAGAAAGAAGTTCTTTATTTCCATTCAAAACTGTCTACAGAAACATTTCTACTATACAAGAGATGAAAGACAGAGGGGAACACTGCTTTTACTTATTGACGACATAAGGAAATTATAGAGTCGCACTTCCAGACGAAAATTCTAGACTAGTTTAATTACTTTTCCTCATAATACATACATTAAGGCTTATGACTTTTAGAGTAACTATTGTTTTCATGTTGTTAACAAGCTTAGTTTAAAATTGTTAAAATAATACAAAACTCCTAATGATTCATTATTTTTTGTTAGTTTCAATTATCAATGATTCATACATTAAAATTTTGTAGTAAATATTTAACCATTTATCGAAGAAACCTGTGTTACCTCATGCGCTTATGTGTTCAAATAATATATTTATATTTACCTTTATATTGTATTTTACAATTTCAACATCCGGTAAATCAGGACGAATCCAACATTTAAATTTATTATTATTTCTTTATTTATTGTATTATTATTATTGTTTAACTACACTTAGAAGTGTATTCCATAGAACTAAATAGAATTGCATTTATTTTATTGTAACCAAAAAATACGTGACTCTAATAATTGGGATCAAGTACAGATCTTGAGCGCAGTTAAAGATCACCAGTATAAAATATCTCATTAAATTTTCATAAACACGAATAGTTATAACAGTCAATATCTAATTGTATAATAAATTATCTCAGGAACAGAGTTAATGCTATTCTTAATAATTTAGCTGATGACTCAGAATAGTGTGGAAACTCGCTCTCTAAAAATAAAACAGTGAAAATAATGAAATACACTGTGTTGAGAAAATCTCAACTTGTGAATTTAACCTAACCGTTTAAGGATAGGGATGATTGTGCCGGAACAGAGCAAATGGAAGTCAGGTTTTATAAAAAATAAAGTATCTTTACTTTAAGCACTAACAGGTACACTAAATACACTGACAACTTTGTGTTATTAACTAGGAAGACTGAATGTCGCTCAAAATCACTGAATATCTATTTTAATTATACTGAATCTGAATTGAATGTCCAAAATATACTCAACTTGGTGTATTCGGTATTATTGACCTCCTACACGAGTTCAGCACGCTTCTCAAGTTGAGCAAGAATGTGATTGTGCACGTGGCGTTAGCCTATCAATGCAATGCAAAATGAATCTTGATGAAATGTCGTGAATTACAATGAAATATCTTGAAATATTACTTGATTCTAGTTTTAGAATGAAGCTTGAATGGCTCCGATGATTTACAATAGCACTAGTAATGATGATTGACTCAAACTTGTAAGATTTGTTAAGAATGAATAAGAATGGCGTGTACACGTGAACAAGAACAGTGAAAGAATGGCGACAGAAACTTCATTAGTCAAAAAGGACACTGAAAATTAGTCAAATGATTGACTAAATTAAGAATTATCGATTATTTGGTCGATTGGTTATCGACCCAGTCCCAAGATGGCCGCCGAAGTTCCTCTCGCCTGGCAAATTCAAACTGAGAATTAATTAATTCTCAACACACTACAAAATCAACGAATATTCATTGACTTTGCAGTGTATTTCATTATTTTCACTTTTTCAGTTTTAGAGAGGGTTGAATAAGTTTAACGAAATTGTGAACATTTTGATATATAAATATAATAAAAATCCATATCAATATACTGAGATATTTTGGCGGGGAAATGGCAGTCCGCACCAGACTATGATTTAAAAATGATGATTTTAAATCTTCGGAGATCGCGATGAAGTTGTTTTACCAGAGTACTCGGACTCTGGGGTCTCTGTCACTTAATTATACCTATACTCTAACTGGTGCTGTACTACGTATGCTCGTTGTAACTTACTTTAATCTACTTCTGGAGATGAGATTCGATGAGAATAAGACGAAGCGAATTAATGCAAATATGATGTGAATAACAATGTCTTTGAGTGGACTTTGGCAACGTTATCAATACGACGTGAGAGTTTGATCGCAATCGTGAAAAAAAGGATTAATCGTAGTGTAAGAGACATCTTCTCCTCCAGCATCCTTGGGACTCTAGAAGTACATGCAACTTAATCTAGAGGTGAAAACCCATGATTAATGGGTTAAAGGCACGAAGATACACGCATCTAGCCCAAGGCCTTGCGACATACCACTACGAGTCCAACCTCAATTGAAATGTTAAGGTCTCTGCCGAACCGGACCCCCCGGTACCTAACTAACTCTGGGTATTTAATTTTGTCTACAACTCGGCTATATCACAAGGACACATAGCATCTGGTGTAGTGAATCTTTCCTGGTAGCTAAAAAGGATTGATCTCGGCAACTTCGTATTGGTTACGGCAGCTGGAACGCTCGGACATTTAAGTTTGGTTATTTACTCCCTAATATTCTTAGAATTCTTCAGAAAATAGGTCATCCCAATTTCATCTCTGCGGTCGATATCTTGAACGCCTTCCACCATATTGAAATCGAGCCGGATGACAGAAAGTATACAGCTTTTCATGTCGAGGACAGGGAGCAGTTCGAATGGGTTAGAAGGCCGTTTAGTTTGACTAGCGCTCCTCCCACCTATTGTCGCCTAGCAGATATCACTAGGAAAAAGATTAGAGATAGACTTAGTCAGTTACATCCTCATCTTCCGATTAAACAGCACATCTTAGTTTATCTCGATGATTAGGTTGTCGTAAGTGAGAACAAGGAAGATCACGAGATTTTGTTGAAAACATTGTTAACACTTCTAACAGAATTAGGTTTCAAATTGAATCGGGAAAAGTGTAAATTTTATTGTAACAGAATCGAATACTTAGGGTTCATAGTAGATAATAATGGCATACATGTGAGTAAAGAACTCATTGCACCTGTGTTGGATTACCCAGTTCCCAAGAACAAAACGCAATCGCGTCGATTTATTGTCTTTGTGAACTGGTACCATTGACATCTCAAGGACATAGGTACCACTATGGCTCCTCTCCATGAGTTGACCAGCCCAAAAGTTAATTGGAATTGGACTGCGGAAGTACAAAAGGCGTTTCTTGCAACAAAGGAGGCGTTGACTAATGTCCCCACCTTGTATCCAGCAGATTCATCGTTGCCGTTTCGCCCTTATACTGACGCTAGTGACGTGAGAATAGGCGCGATCTTAGTCCAATATGATGAAAAAGAGGATAGGGAATGTCTAAATTGCTGCATTTCGAGACAACTCTCTTGTAGTAACGAAGATTACTATTGAAGCCAAAACTATGTGACATAAAAAGACTCTAGTTATCATAATTCTTTGTTATAATTAAAATTTAAACTATCTATATTAATTTAAGAACATTCCAAAGACTGCCATAAGCTTAGCTTGAGTACAGTATTAAAACTTGTCGAACTAAATCTCTGTCTGTAGAGAATCAGTATTGTAGTAGTCTAAGACTGTATATTTTTCCATTGTATTTTTTTATATTCATATGAGAGATTTGTCTAACTTAATTAACTAACTAAGATTTAAGATCTTTTTGATACCTTGTACGTCAATTTGATATATAAATGTTCCTTAATTTATTATATGTATGTCTATGAGAGATCACTTTTATCTCCCTTGTGTGCCTCCATTCCGTGAAAAATAGCGTTCTCACATTTGTTTAAAATTGATGCATTTTCTGTTAAAAAAAAATATATTCTGTGTCACTGACTTTTGGGACGTCCCTTCTGGATTGTCCAGTCAAAGTACTACATGACATGCAAAATAGATTTTAGTACTATATATCATGAGATAATGAAGATTTCACCCAAGGTCACAGGAATAATTGCTCCACAAACAGTACAGTCTGTAAATTTAAAAATTCTAAACATCAATATGTACACTCCTGAGTAAAAACAACTACGACCAGTACTCGATAAAATGAGTTCACTTGTTGCTTCAATAAGATCAACTATTTAAAAGCGCCTTCCGCGCATGACCGAGTACGATTGAAGGTCAAAACACTATACTATGTTCATAGAATAAATCTGTGACCTTTTCAAGGTCAAAAATTTTTAGATTGTATAGACTCACCCAGACGTATGTCTGAGACACATTATATACAGAACTGTTTGTGAGGCTCCCCTCTGCCCTTGTTGAAGCAAAGATCAATGAGCTCCGACTCGCCTGGATTCCCCCGTGGGTTGATCCAATTAAGGGACTTAATTGGATCAACCCATAAAATCAAATGACCGCCGGTTTTGATATGCCAATTTACCGTCAGGAATTTTTTGGTCACAAATTTGTTCATCTGCATCTAGCTTGATGGTATAAGACAAGATGTACTAAACTTGCCAAACCTTCTGGATAATGTATTGGTTCTTGTTTCTGGTCCGAAGGATGAAGATCATTGCTTTGTACTTATGATAACTGTAAAAAAATGTATAAAGAACAACAGGTTTCATTTCTGCTTGATCCAGCTAATAGCGTGCAAGCTTATGACGGAGCTGGAAAATTACAAAACTCAGAATCTTAATACGAAAAAGGAATAAAAGCACTTGCTCATCTTAATTACGTTCATCAAATAAATGCTATTGAAGAATATAACAATATGAAACAATATCTTTGAAAAAACGATTTGACTGAGCAATAAGAAAATGAACTTATTTGTATTCAATACCAATAGTTTTAGAATAATTTATAACGAAAATATCTATTTTTTAAGCTTATTGATATATTAAATCTCTAATATTATTTTATTTACATACCTTGCGTTATGTTACGTTACAATTCAAAATGTAAATGATTGTCGATAAAATGGATGGAGGCTACTAGAGTGTCATACAATTATCCGTTAGATGTCGTGACTAACCCGTCGATCGGTCATCTCAGTGATGGTCTTATGACCATGACATGACGATCATAAATGACCAATTCGATCATGTTCGCATCTCTAAAAATGACATAATTGAAAACATAATTAATTCATAATTTTTTGACTTCTGCAGATCTTTATTGAAATTTTCAATACAATTTTGAAGAATTGATATATAAATTGCATACTTTCATCAAGTGATATTCAATAACTTGTTTGAATTCATATCCGTTTCATATTTCTTATGCTTAGCTAGTTATCATATGAAATTTACTTTACCGACTGCTACACTTTCATACCAACTGTCACCATTTTATCAAAATTTTTATTTTTGGGTCAAGTGTAATTTTTATCAAAATTTTTAGGTGAACACTTTACCAGAGAAGAGAGACCAGTATAGAAGTCCAATGCTGTGTTAAAAATCCGGACGAAGTTTCGGTCAACATGTCGGTATTTTGGGTCAACATGTCGGTAATCTCAGGTCACAACATAAAAGTTTCTGTGAACCCATCGAGCGATGGCGCTGCAACGGTTTATTTCAGCTACGCCCCTTAATCTAAGAGAGAAAAGAGATAAGATTTGTGTTCTCTTTTACTCTCATTACAAGAATCCTAACCCAGTTTATTTTCAAGCACAAATTTTTGAATAGAAAAGGTCCAGCACTGTTCGCAACACAGATAGAAGCTATAAAACCAATTTGATATTCTTGTAACAGCTCAGAGGTGACACACTTGACTACAGAAACGTAGGTAAGCCTATCAATGTTATTCTTTTTTTTTTTATTTAATTAATTGTAATAATTAATTTTTTTAGGACAAATTTTATACGCAATCACATTAAAGGAGAGTAAAAAATGATGTACGCTCGAAGCAATTTTTTTATAACAAATAACGATGTTTATAAGGAAAAAAAAGAAAATTTAATTATGCATGATGATAATGAGTCAAAGGCTTCGATAATGATATTTATAATATAAATAATGTATTGTTAAAAAAAATATTTAATAATATAACAAAATTTTTTTAAAGAATATTGGGACTGCTCAAAAGGCCTGGAACTTGGAACCCGTTTCCATTTTTTATAACAAATGGAATTGTTATAGACGAAATGAGTCTGTTTTTATTCATTTGATATGGTTAGTTACTTTATTTCAGTAAAAGAAAAAATTGTGCGTTAGAAGAATTCGAATGTACCTCATAGATCCTTTTTTTCATTATTTACAACGAATTTCATTGTTATACACGAAAAAAGTATGTTTTCATTTATGTTATACGGTTGGTAACATTTTTTTAGTAAACGAAAAAATTATGCGTTAAAAGTACTCATATATATAGAAAGGGTCCCTATTTTTATTGTTTATAACAATTTAAAACTTATTATTTAAATATTACTATGATCAATAATCACTTGTTAGTAACAATGTTCAATTGTTATGAACACAATTCCATATTATTGTCAATTATTATTGACTATTATAGCGTCTTTAATGCTGTTTTCTCAATCCTGACACGAGTTTAAAATTCTTTCATTGCTGATATTGTTTTTTAAATTTTTTTTTTTCGATGAAATATTGTCATCATATATCCATACAAGTATTCCAATCATTTAATATTCATATTTCTGCAATGATCTTGAAATTTTGTCTAGAAAATGGTATAATTTATAAATTGCAAAATTCAAGTAATTTCCTTTTTTTCCAGTTTTTTGATTCTGCCAAAAAAATGGCTCTACCGATTTTCCTGAAAACTTTTTCAGTTCTAAATTACGTAATTACGCGTCGAATGTAATTGGTCCCACATCGATATCATTTTTTGTTCTCGAGATAATCGAGGCGATAAATAATTCCGAACGCACGTACGAACATACGCACATACGTACATACACACACACAGACGTCCACGTAAAAAGTATCGTATTCAACTCTGGGGACCTTAAAACGTGGAGATATGTCAAAATTAGCGATTCGCAAAATCGGACCCATTACTATTACTTCCCACTGGGAAGTTAAATATAGTATATATATTCATAAGTTGTTTATTGTTGTTATTAAAATTAAGTAGAAAATAATTTCAAAAATTTGGGATTTTTATCCATTACCTAGAAAAGAAAAAGGGTACTACTATTGCTACAAAAAAAATGGAATAAATTTTATTTAATTAATGAATAAAAAAAAAAGCAACTGGTGAGATTCGAACCAGTCACCAAAAGATTCGTAGACAGAGAATTTACCCTTGAGCTATCGTCCTATTTACTGGGAAAGAAGGTAAAGTAGTATTTAAAGTCTTAAGTGGGGTGGGCTTGCCCTACGGAACACCGAAGAAAGACTATTTTTTTATCTGTCTCATTTCTATCTACTCAGTAGATTCTCCTTACTGTGATAGATAGGACTTCGAGAAGTCCCTATTATTTGTGGGATTAAGGCTGTTGGGACAATAGGGGTTTTGTTGCTCGAGAAAAGTTTTTAAAAAACTATATTTTTTTCGCTCCCTACTACCCGAGAACGAAACTAAGCTCCG
This sequence comes from Chelonus insularis, assembly GCF_013357705.1. NCBI lineage: Eukaryota > Metazoa > Arthropoda > Insecta > Hymenoptera > Braconidae > Chelonus > Chelonus insularis. The sequence goes on from NW_023276476.1 coordinate 140,222, forward strand.
CCCTTCACTTCAGCTCGGCGAGATGCCGAGTTGGCGTGCCATCTTGCGGTCATTTGTATAAATGCTGACCATGGAGAATATAATAAGGAGGCCGAGCATGGAAAATATAATAAGGAGGCCGAGCTTAGGGATAGGATTTTGGTACTAAAAGTAGAGTTGGTGGATAGTTCTCCTAAATTCTACGGGCAGCGCTGATGTCAAGAAGCGTCAGAAAAATTGAAACAAGTGGGAGAATAGAAAAAGAGAGAGGGATAAGAAAATTAAAGCGCGACAGTGGTAGATCCGCCCACATTAGTTGAGGCCAGACAGCCTAGAGAAGAAGGTACAGAAAACATGATTTTTGTAGCTTTCAAAATCTGTAACTTTTTTCAACATCAATATTAAGGAATAAAAATTGGCAGACTAATAGGGAACAGTCTGATCTATGATCCCGTCCGATTAAAATGATTGAAAACCGTGAATCGACCTCGCTACAGATTTTGGAAGGTGAAAAAGCATGGTTTCTGAACCTTCTTCTCTAAAATTGATGCTCTCATAATTGCCCGCAAGGTCGATTCACGGTTTTCAATCATTTTAATCGGACGGGATCATAGATCAGACTGTTCCCTATTAGTCTGCCAATTTTTATTCCTTAATATTGATGTTGAAAAAAGTTACAGATTTTGAAAGCTACAAAAATCATGTTTTCTGTACCTTCTTCTCTATAGTCGAACTGAGAAAAGAGTTCCTCAGTTGCTTCAATGCTTTCGGGTTCCCCACCACTGATTTTCTACCCCTTCTACCATGTTTTTTACTACTGCGCAAGCGTACAAGAACACATGAAGAGCTTCTGAGGAACTCTCTTCTCAGTCCGACTATAGGCTGTCTGGCCTCAACTAATGTGGGCGGATCTACCACTGTCGCGCTTTAATTTTCTTATCCCTCTCTCTTTTTCTATTCTCCCACTTGTTTTAATTTTTCTGACGCTTCTTGACATCAGCGCTGCCCGTAGAATTTAGGAGAACTATCCACCAACTCTACTTTTAGTACCAAAATCCTATCCCTAAGCTTGGCCTCCTTATTATATTTTCCATGGTTCCGAAGTTGACTTTGCGCCCTCGCGTTGGGCGGCAGAAGGCCGAAGCTCGATTTCAATTGAAATTGAGTAGGTAACAGGCAAATTTCTCATAAGATGATAATTTTCAGGAATGCACTAAAAAAAAGGCGCCTTAGGGCACCAAAAAATTTACAAATTCTCTAATAATTTGTTCCAAGCAAGACAGAGCATAAAGTATATACATGCATCTCCGTCTTATTCATCAGAGAGAAGACTGCGAGTTCTGGCACTTCGCTGGCAAGCTCTATCCCCTCCCTTCGTACTCAAGCGAGTAGCTTATAACTTATAAATCTAAATACTCAAAGAGTTAATTAGCGTATTCGGTTTCTGACCCGAAGCTGTCCAGGGTAGGCCTGGAAACATCCGAACGTTGACGAACTGTACCGATAACGGCTTGAATCGTCTTTTTTTAAATATTATCGACATATAACAGAGAGAAGTCTTCTCTCTGCATATAATATAATAATAATAATATATAATCGGAGCAGTTTGTCAATGTTCGGGTGTTTCCGGGCCTGCCCTGGGCAGCTTCAGGTTAGAAACCGAATACGCTAAATGTATTATAGTCCAATGAAGGGATGGCCGAAACCACCATTTTGCGGAAAAAGAATGAAACCAACGCGAAAATGTTCGTAAAAGTCGTAGGAATATTATTGTAAAAAGTCAGCATCCTAAACGTAAAGGAACCCTTGCAAAAAAATTGCGAAAGCGTGCAAAAATGACTTTTTCGGTAATATCTCGAGAACGGCTGGAGATATGAAGAAAAGTTTTGAGTAAAAGTTGTAGAGAATTAAATTCTCTACAAAAAAGAATTAAATTCTCTACAAAAAAGTATTTATACATTTTTTGCGTATCTCTTACCGTTTATTAATTATACGCCATCAAAGGTACCGTGGAACGTCGAATTTTTCAAAAAATTATTGTAGATGTAAAAAATTTTTTTTTTAAAAAAGACCAAATCAGAGGGCTTCTTTATTACTCTGACAATATTTTTAAAGGTTTAATGAGCTTTTCATTAATTAATATTAATTTCCCGGGGTTCCACGATCTCTATAAACGAGTGAGTGGAACATAGGTTGAGCACCTACCGGGCGCGTCTCCAGGTGGCGGATAGGAGCATTGTCCGGGTAGTACCGAGTGGAGGCCTCGGGGGCCGCGAGGCGTACCGAGTGCAAACACGAGGGAAGCCGCTGGCAAGTGCAGCTTGGGTGTGTACACACCTTAAGAGGCACCGTGGACCAACTCCCCAAGTCAAGGTGTAAGCCATCGTGCTGAAGACTGAATGGCACTGGGACACTGTGTCGCAAACGATGCCCTTGGGGTACCAGGCGACCCCCCATTGTAGCTAGCCTTACCTGTGCAAGAGGCTCTGCACAGGTGGACCTTTATTTCCTCATCACTCGTGGGACTCGAATGGATGATCTTGACAACATTCGGAGTAGTGGGGGTCCTATCTCTTCTGACGAAGAAATAGGACTTGGAAAAGCCGAGGCGGGACGAACCAGCGAGGACGGCGAGGTGCAAACCGAGCTGCCTTGTAAGGAACGACCTGCTACCGGCAAGGAGGATCAGGGGAAGAAATTCGATAAACCTGATCCACCATCACGCCCCAATAAGAAAAAGCTTTGCGGGGCAGCGAGGAAGAGGTTGAGGAAGGCTAAGCTGCTGGAACTGGAGAAATCCGGGGCTAGCACAGCCGGAGCGAAGGCTGAGCCAAATCAGAGGAAACCGGGGGCCCCTGTGGTAACCGGCGGAATCTCTGGAGGCAAAGCAACTTCCTGTGGTACCAGGACTGACCCTAAGGTCGAGACCGGGGCCACTAGCTCCACCAAGTCGGGGTCTTCCACCGAAGCCGTGGGTAACACCAAAAGGCAGAGGTCGGAGGATTGCACCCCCCCCGACGCAAAATGTCGAGCGAAGAAGGCTCGCGTAGCACCTGGGCCTAGCAGCTTTGCTGAAGCGGCTGCGGGAGGCAAGAGGGTGGCCATCGCGCCGGACCTCTATCCTTCTGCGACCCTCAGCAAGCAGCAAGGGGAACTAGTGCTGGCAGGACTTCTTCGGGCCCTGGACGATGCCATCAAAAGTGGCACGGTTCTGGGATTTGAGGGCCACAAACTCGACAGAGGGCTTCTGTGGATCAACTGTCCTGATGAACGGGCAGCCACATGGCTCAAGGAGACAGTCCCCTCCATAAAGGTCTTGGAAGGAGTAAACCTCGAGGTTCTCGAGAGGGAGAAAGTTCCAAGACTCTCCAGGGTCACCGCGACGTTTCCCGGGCCACCGGTGGATCCAGCGGTGATCTTGAAAAGACTCGAAGGCCAAAATGCCGGACTGCATACCAACCTCTGGCGGGTTTGGAGCACGAAGGCAACGCCAACACTGACTAGCTTAGTCATTGGCGTGGACGACGAGTCATTAAAACTCTTGAAAGGGTTAGGAATGAGTCCTTACTGCGGCCTAGGCAGAGCTCGATTTTTCGAGGCGCCAAAGGCTGTGGAGGGGAGGCAGGCCGAACCCGGAAAGAGGAAATTACCGGTGGCAGGGACCTCCAAGGTGGTACCCCCTCCGAGAGGAAAGAGGAGGCGGGCGGAAACGCACGCAGCCTCTACCTCGAAGGAGAAGGGAGCACCAGGAGGGCCCACCAACCCTCCACCTCCGAGGGAGCCATCACAGGGGCTTGAGAAAGCGAACTGTGAAGAAGGCAAACCTCGGACCAGTGGACGGGCTACGCCAACTCCTGGGGCACGGGGGAGACCCACGAAGAACCAGGAGTTGGCAAGGGTGGGGAGGGTCCTGTCTCAGATCAGGCTGACCGACATGGTAAAGCCTGGAGCAGAACCTACGGGTAACCCTCCTACGGGAGAGGGCGCAAGAAGGGACGGCGACATGGCTGGCCCTTCTACGCAGGATTAACCTTCCTCCTACGCTCCCGCATCCCAATCCTATTCCCAACACGCGAAATCAAACGGCGCCGGAATCCCTGTGATATCGGGGCTGTTAAAGATTTCGCAGATTAACTTGCATCACTGCTACACGGCCGCGGCACTACATTGTCGAGACCTAGCGGTGAAGCACACAGATGTTTCCCTGATCCAAGAACCTTATTGTAGGGAGGGAGAGGTCTTGAAGGGAGACGCCAAAGGCGGATCCTTCATAAGCGGTAAAGGTGATAGGGACCCTAGGGCATGCGTTTTCGTGAGACGAGAACTAAACCCTGTGGGGCTCAGCCAATACTGCACAAGGGATCTGGCGGCAGTACAGGTGAAAATAGAGCTGGGAGGGGAGCCGATCAAAGTCGTTATCGGCTCGGCATACCTTCCTTATGACTCTGATGAACCACCACCCACTGAGGAGGTCAAACGACTCGTGGAGTACTGCCGAAGGACGAACTGCGAGCTCATATTAGGATGTGATGCTAACGCTCATCACACCTTTTGGGGCAGCAGCGACACTAACGAGAGAGGGGCTAGCCTGCTGGAATACCTCACTCGGCACGGCCTAGAAGTCCTGAACAGAGGGCACAAACCTACGTTTGTTACCTCGGTCAGGCAGGAGGTCATCGACATAACTGTCGCCACGGCGAAAATCTATGATTTCGTCAGGAAGTGGGAGGTGGACGAGGAGGAAACTCTGTCGGACCACCGGCGCATTAATCTCACTCTGACAGGGGAAGTGGGCAACGTGGTACCGCAACTCCGTAGGGACCCAAGAAGCGCTGACTGGGGCCTGTTCAAGCAGGAACTAGAAAGACTCATGGGGGAACCCGGAACGGAAGGGCGTGTAGGGTCTCCGGCCGGCCTCGATGAGGCAGTGCTGGACCTACAAGACGCTATTGCAGGGGCCTATAGTTGCTCATGCCCAGCCAGGGTGATGCAGGAGTGCAGGAGGGTCTCATGGTGGAACAGGGAGCTTGAAAAGGCTCGTAGGGAAACCAGGAGACTCTTCAACAGGGCAAAAAAGCTCAAGACGGATCAGATGTGGACTGAATTCAAAACCTCACGGAGAAGATTCAGGTCTATGATCAAGTCAGTAAGGAGGCAAGCCTGGAGAAGCTTTTGCGAGAGACTGGAGGCCCTACCTGAGGTAGCCAGAATCCGCAAGCTGATCACCCCCGGCAGGAACGTGGCGCTCCGAGGCCTAGAATCTCCGGAGGGAGAGATGGTCGACGACCATCAAGGCATACTGGAGCTCCTCATTAAAACGCATTTTCCGGGATCGACCCCGGTGCAAGAAACCACAAGCGAGGCTGATAGACCAGGCGGGCTCGTAAGGGCCGACTGGGAAACCGCCAGGCGGGTGGTGACCTATGATCGGGTAAAATGGGCAGTCGGTACCTTTGATCGCTACAAGAGTCCAGGCACGGACGGAATCTATCCGGTTCTGCTGCAAATGGGCGGGGAGCGACTATGGCGCAGACTGGTACATATTTACCGATCTTGCCTTGCCATGGGTTACATACCTAAGGCTTGGCGGACGGTCAGGGTGGTATTCATACCCAAAATGGGGAAGGACCGCTATGACCAAGCAAAGGCCTACAGGCCCATAAGTCTAACCTCCTTCGTCCTAAAAACGCTGGAGCGGCTTGTGGACTGTTACCTTAAAGAGAGCGCATTGTGCACCAGGCCCTTGTGCTCAGCACAACACGCCTACCAAAGTGGCAAGTCTGTAGAGACTGCCCTCCATGACCTCGTAGGAGGCCTGGAGAGAGCCCTGGAGACAGGCAGGTCGGCAATTGGGGTCTTTTTAGACATCGAAGGGGCGTTTGATAACACACCCTTCAAAACTATGGGTGAGGCAGTTCAGAACTTCGGAGCAGACGTTACGCTTGCACGATGGATCATGAACTTGCTCGCCAGTAGAACGGCCATCGCCTATTTAGGAGGTACAGAGGTTCGAGCTGCAGTGGCCAGGGGCTGCCCGCAGGGAGGTGTCCTATCTCCCCTGCTGTGGACCCTGGTGGTGGACGAACTTCTTACGAACCTGAAAAAGGCGGGCTTCAGCGTACAAGGTTACGCTGATGACGTGGCCATCACGGTCACAGGCGACGATTTGGGTAGTCTGTCGCTCAGAATGCAGACGGCCCTCAACGTCGTTGAGAGATGGTGCCAGGTTCGAGGGCTCAGGGTTAACCCGAGCAAAACTGAACTGGTTCTGTTCACAAGAGGAAGGAGGACTGAGTTCAGGCCTCCCTCCATCTTTGGCAAACAGCTGAAATGTTCGGAAACAGTGTGCTACCTTGGAGTAACCTTAGATAGGAAGCTCCATTGGAGGGCACATGTGGACAAACAGGTCAAGAAGGCCACGGCTACCTTCTGGACCTGCAGAAGAATGTTCAGCGCTACATGGGGACTGAAGCCGAAAACAATAAAATGGCTGTACACAGCTGTTGTCATTCCCCAACTAACCTACGCCTCCATAGTATGGTGGACCTCCGTCAGGAGGAACGCCTGCAGGAAGCAACTAAATAAAGTCTATAGAGCGGCACTGCTAGGTATAACGGGAGCCCTTAGGACGACCCCAACCCTAGCTATGGGCTGCCTACTGAGCATCCCTCCGCCGGAACTGATGGTGGAGGTGCTAGCGAAGAGGGCGGCCATCCGCTTGAGGAGCCATAGACAGTGGACGAGCTTTCGAGCTGGGCATGCGGCGATTCTGGGCCCGGAGGACCCTACGGGACTCAGTGGCAAAAAGGTCGATCGCTGCCCCAGGAAGCTAGAATTCTCACCCGGATACGAAGTCATCTTCATGGACAGACGGACCTGGCTGGAGGAAGGCGAGGAATCGCTTACTCCCAAGGGGCCTGTCTGGTACGTGGATGGGGCGAAGTGTAAGGGGGGAGAGGCCGGAGCCGGAATCTGGTGCGGGGGACCACGGGTGGAGGAATCCTACACCCTGGGCCAGGACGCTTCCGTGTTCCAGGCAGAGGTGTACGCAATCCTGTTATGCGCTATGCATATAACCAAAAGAGATTGCACTGGGCAGCATATCTATATCTGCAGTGACAGCTATGCTGCCTTAACGGCTCTTTCGCAAGTGGCTACCTGTTCAAAACTCGTGGACCACTGCAGAAGGGTACTAAAACAAGCGGCATGCCGCAACAAACTGAAGCTGCTAAAGGTACCAAGTCACTGCGGTATACGCGGCAACACCGAAGCTGACAGGCTGGCCCGTATTGGCGCCAGCGGCGGAGGTGACAGGGGCCCAGTGGAGATAAACGCTCCCGGGGAACTTGTAAAGGCGCTGGGGGACAAGTGGCTGCACAAAAGATTCACCAGCTACTGGGCGGAGACCTCGGGGATGAGGCACACCAGAGCGTTCATCAGGAAACCCACAACTCAAGTGAGTAGGGACCTGATCGAACTGGATAAAAGAAGGCTAAGAGTGGCCGTGGGCACCGTCACAGGGCACTGGCTAACTCGACGCCATATGAAGATGCTGGGACGCGGAGAGGAATCCGCGTGCCGGTGGTGTGGTGAGGAGGAAGAGACGCCTCTCCACATGATAAGGGAATGCTCGGGGCTAAGGGAACCCAGGCAGCGCCTGTTAGGGAACCTTGAGACCGACGCACCCATCCTTGAGACGGTCGGGACGGACAGGCTTCTGCAATTTTGCTACGAGGCCGGGCTGTACCAACCCACCTAAGACCGCCTTTACCACAAGCTTGGACCCAGTACAATGGCCCCGTGGCTAAGTGCAGGGGAGGCGGGGCAGATTAATGGGGAAAATATTAATTTGAAAATTTCAAATTAATTTTTTTTACACTTAATCGAATTGAATTTTTTTTTTTCTATACCATTCGATTCAGCGTAAAATTTACGTTAAAGTATGCTCTCGTACTTGGATTTCCATTTTAATCCACGTGAGATTGATTAAAAAAATGAATTGGGAGACTTTTCATTTCTTACGGTACTGCCGCTGAGAGAGAACGACATATCTCTCCTTCTCATTCGCACTCATTATATTTTTCTGCACATGCGCGGCGCATAAAGAAGTGTAAGTGGGAGAGAGAACGGCAGTATCTTCCGTTTCACTTGCACTCACTACATTCTTCTGCACATGCGCGGCGCATAAAGAAGTGTAAGTGCAAGAGAGAACGGCAGTTTCTTCCGTTTCTCTCACACTCATTACATTTTTATACACATGCGCGGCGCATAAAGAAGTATAAGTGCAAGAGAGAACGGCAGTTTCTTCCGTTTCACTCACACTCACTGTACTTTTAAACACGTGCGGAGTATACGACAAAATATAAGTGCGAGTAAGATCGCATACTCCGCTAGTGGAAGCGCAACAGATAGAAAAGGGCCCATTGAATCCCACTGTAAACATATTAAATTTTATTACTGCTATTATTCTAGATAAATAGTCAGCAGCTATGGACATTCTTGATGTTGAGTCGAAAATGCTTTTTCACTCAAGTTGAAAATCTTTAAAAATTTTTCTAAGTTTTTAAAAGAATTTTAAACTATGGAAAATTGGGTTAAAAAAAAGTAATAATTTTTATATATACAGATCGATAGAGAATTTAATTCTCTATCGAATGAGATCAACTTTTTTTTTTATTTATATGTTGCAAAATACAAAAATTTATCAAATTTTGCAACATTTTTCAACGATAATGTAATTATAACATTGTTTCATACATGTGTGCAAATTTTTAAATATTTTTAAAAAATTTAAAAAATTCTTTTTGAAGAATTAAAGAAAAATTCTTTAGAAGTAAAAAAAAAATTCTTTTTCAATAATTAAAAATTATTATCATAAATAAAATTACTACCATCAAGCTGTAAATTTACACACATATTCACAACATTTATACAAACATGTGTGCAAATTTTTTAACTTCCCCAACAACCGGAAGTTGCCAATCAAATTTATTAAAAAAAAAATATGTAAGAAAAGTATCTTCTTCTTGAAGAATTAAAAAATATTATCATCAATCAAATTGTTTTAATACAACTGAAAATTTGCACCCATCTTCTCAAGACTTATACAAACATGACTATAAAATTTATTAAAAAAATATAAATATTTAAAAAAAAAATTTCTTTTTAAAGAATTATAGAAAAAAAATCTTTAGAAGGAAAGAAAAATTCTTTTTAAATAATTAGAAAATATCATCATAAATAAAATTACTACAATCAAGCTTAAAATTTGCACACATATTCTCATCGCTTCAACAAACATGCGTGTAAATTTTTAATTCTCCCCAATAACCGGAAGTTGACAATCAAATTTTTAAAAAAACAAAATGTAAGAGAAATATCTTCTTCTTGCAGAATTACAAAATATTATCATCAATAAAGTTATTTTAATACAACTGAAAATTTGCACACCTTCCATGATCATTTTACTAAATATTTGTTTGTGGGCAGTTGTTATGTTGTTAATATAATTTTATTATTATCAGTACCTTTGTAATTACTCATAGACTTTAAATTACTTTCGTTCCTTAATTACCTGTTCAAGTAGTACATCTGGTGCGGGCGGTGCTGTTGTCATGACTGGATACATGATGATTTGGAATATTCTCTTCCATCCCCATTCTTCAGCGTCCATGTTTCTTCCAAGCCATTCTTGTACTTGTAAATAGACTCTTTTTGTATGCTCTAGCAGTGCTGCTTGAGTTGGAGGTAAAGTAGCTAATGACGATTCTTTACTATTATGGAATATCGTTTGATTAAATAAGTAGTATCTCAGTTCAGAAATTGTTGTAGGTTGCTCTTTTGTATTATTACTAAGATAAAGCTGGAAAATTATTTTTTCTACAACTTCATACAAAATTTGTTTTTCACTGTTACTACTGTAAAAAGGTTTTATCATATCTGTTAATTGTACATCTTCGAGAAACAGCTTTACTAATCTCTTTTTGCCTTTATTAAATAGGGCACTTGTTGAATCACAGCCAGAAAATGCATGGACGAATAGAATGAAATCTTTGAATTGCTGATTGGAATGTGTGTCATAAACTCTGCTCTCAGTTTTACCTGATCCCATTTTATAGAAATATATGATTGTGCCAGGTGAAGTCAGACCGACTAATAAAACAATGAGATCGACATCATTACCTACAACTACTACCGATTTTGATACACGATTCTTCAATTCGATTGCAGTAGTTACAATCAATCTGTCAGCATCTCCATTTGCCACTTCAACATGAATGTTTGATTGCCTCAAGGATTCTGTTAGTAAATTTATGAATTTATGTTTATTAGCAATATTTGCTAAAAACTTTTCACGTGTTAATAATACCATCAAATCCATATTGATATTAACATCTGGAGCAAAATTTTTTTCATTACGACGAAATCGTTCATATGTTTTTACAGCAACATTTTCATTACTGTATCCATCAAAAACTATGTATGCTTCCGGGAAATGTCGATGAATATATGAAACATAAAGATCACAAATATCTCGGAATGTTTTACTATGCGGCCATTGTACTTGGTGTAATAGCCATCTTCCATCGATGACACAAACGGATTCTTTCAAAATTTTACTACTAGCGTTTATTGTTTCAAAAACATCATATAAATCTGATTTCGTTCCTTTCCTTATATATCCATTTTCATCGAATAATGATAACGGAAATGGAGATAATTCATACTCCAATGCTGTACGTATTAAATCGGTGTTGTTGGTCAAAAGCTTGGTAATTCTTTGAAATAATAATAAGGGGTTGATTGTTGCTAAATCGCTGTGATTCACAATCATCCCTTTCCGCGCAACAGCAAGTGTTTGTACCTTATATGCTCGTGTCAGTGAAATCTTATCAACAGTTTTTGATACCATTTTTTCCATACCTTTTTGCCCTTTCTCAACTGCAAGATGACAATCAATGTTAGGCCCTCCAACGACTCCAGTCGATAACGAAATCAATCGTTCACGTGGCTCAAATGGTTTATGTTGATTTAGCCAAAAAATAAATTTCTGTACATCTTTCTCATTGCGCTGTATCCTACTTGGTGAAAGATCTACGTGTTGCTCACTTGTTGAGCTGATAATGCCACAATAATTTTCCAAATTACTCATTATGTTAAATGCAGAAGGCATAGTTGATAAATATCTAGCCACAACACTTGGGGTCACGCCTCTGCCTTGAAGTATTGAATCCACAGTTTAGCTGTAGGACCATTATTCGATAAAAACGTTAACTGTTCTGTAAATAATTCTGATAATTCTCCGATCTCCCGATTTGATTCACAGTCATCTAAAGATGGAGGATTTTCATCCCACTCTGCTAAAAACGATTCTATTATTTCTTCATATTTTTCATGCTGTGGAATAGTTTTGCATATAACAACTCCGAGAGCAGTGAATGTCAAAATGTGAGCTCTAATTGCTCGAGAAAAAGCATGGCCACTAAGCATTTTTTTCACTGACTCTGAAGCATAAGCTAATGACCACAAATCTTCTACTCCACTTTCAGCCATGATACAACCAATAGCTCCTAAGTACGACATTAGAAGATGAAAACCACCTAATCGTACAACTACTTTTTTTAGCTGATTATCTTCGTACTGAGCAACAATATCTCGTTGCGCGGAAAGGGATGATTGTGAATCACAGCGATTTAGCAACAATCAACCCCTTATTATTATTTCAAAGAATTACCAAGCTTTTGACCAACAACACCGATTTAATACGTACAGCATTGGAGTATGAATTATCTCCATTTCCGTTATCATTATTCGATGAAAATGGATATATAAGGAAAGGAACGAAATCAGATTTATATGATGTTTTTGAAACAATAAACGCTAGTAGTAAAATTTTGAAAGAATCCGTTTGTGTCATCGATGGAAGATGGCTATTACACCAAGTACAATGGCCGCATAGTAAAACATTCCGAGATATTTGTGATCTTTATGTTTCATATATTCATCGACATTTCCCGGAAGCATACATAGTTTTTGATGGATACAGTAATGAAAATGTTGCTGTAAAAACATATGAACGATTTCGTCGTAATGAAAAAAATTTTGCTCCAGATGTTAATATCAATATGGATTTGATGGTATTATTAACACGTGAAAAGTTTTTAGCAAATATTGCTAATAAACATAAATTCATAAATTTACTAACAGAATCCTTGAGGCAATCAAACATTCATGTTGAAGTGGCAAATGGAGATGCTGACAGATTGATTGTAACTACTGCAATCGAATTGAAGAATCGTGTATCAAAATCGGTAGTAGTTGTAGGTAATGATGTCGATCTCATTGTTTTATTAGTCGGTCTGACTTCACCTGGCACAATCATATATTTCTATAAAATGGGATCAGGTAAAACTGAGAGCAGAGTTTATGACACACATTCCAATCAGCAATTCAAAGATTTCATTCTATTCGTCCATGCATTTTCTGGCTGTGATTCAACAAGTGCCCTATTTAATAAAGGCAAAAAGAGATTAGTAAAGCTGTTTCTCGAAGATGTACAATTAACAGATATGATAAAACCTTTTTACAGTAGTAACAGTGAAAAACAAATTTTGTATGAAGTTGTAGAAAAAATAATTTTCCAGCTTTATCTTAGTAATAATACAAAAGAGCAACCTACAACAATTTCTGAACTGAGATACTACTTATTTAATCAAACGATATTCCATAATAGTAAAGAATCGTCATTAGCTACTTTACCTCCAACTCAAGCAGCACTGCTAGAGCATACAAAAAGAGTCTATTTACAAGTACAAGAATGGCTTGGAAGAAACATGGACGCTGAAGAATGGGGATGGAAGAGAATATTCCAAATCATCATGTATCCAGTCATGACAACAGCACCGCCCGCACCAGATGTACTACTTGAACAGGTAATTAAGGAACGAAAGTAATTTAAAGTCTATGAGTAATTACAAAGGTACTGATAATAATAAAATTATATTAACAACATAACAACTGCCCACAAACAAATATTTAGTAAAATGATCATGGAAGGTGTGCAAATTTTCAGTTGTATTAAAATAACTTTATTGATGATAATATTTTGTAATTCTGCAAGAAGAAGATATTTCTCTTACATTTTGTTTTTTTAAAAATTTGATTGTCAACTTCCGGTTATTGGGGAGAATTAAAAATTTACACGCATGTTTGTTGAAGCGATGAGAATATGTGTGCAAATTTTAAGCTTGATTGTAGTAATTTTATTTATGATGATATTTTCTAATTATTTAAAAAGAATTTTTCTTTCCTTCTAAAGATTTTTTTTCTATAATTCTTTAAAAAGAAATTTTTTTTTTAAATATTTATATTTTTTTAATAAATTTTATAGTCATGTTTGTATAAGTCTTGAGAAGATGGGTGCAAATTTTCAGTTGTATTAAAACAATTTGATTGATGATAATATTTTTTAATTCTTCAAGAAGAAGATACTTTTCTTACATATTTTTTTTTTAATAAATTTGATTGGCAACTTCCGGTTGTTGGGGAAGTTAAAAAATTTGCACACATGTTTGTATAAATGTTGTGAATATGTGTGTAAATTTACAGCTTGATGGTAGTAATTTTATTTATGATAATAATTTTTAATTATTGAAAAAGAATTTTTTTTTTACTTCTAAAGAATTTTTCTTTAATTCTTCAAAAAGAATTTTTTAAATTTTTTAAAAATATTTAAAAATTTGCACACATGTATGAAACAATGTTATAATTACATTATCGTTGAAAAATGTTGCAAAATTTGATAAATTTTTGTATTTTGCAACATATAAATAAAAAAAAAAGTTGATCTCATTCGATAGAGAATTAAATTCTCTATCGATCTGTATATATAAAAATTATTACTTTTTTTTAACCCAATTTTCCATAGTTTAAAATTCTTTTAAAAACTTAGAAAAATTTTTAAAGATTTTCAACTTGAGTGAAAAAGCATTTTCGACTCAACATCAAGAATGTCCATAGCTGCTGACTATTTATCTAGAATAATAGCAGTAATAAAATTTAATATGTTTACAGTGGGATTCAATGGGCCCTTTTCTATCTGTTGCGCTTCCACTAGCGGAGTATGCGATCTTACTCGCACTTATATTTTGTCGTATACTCCGCACGTGTTTAAAAGTACAGTGAGTGTGAGTGAAACGGAAGAAAACTGCCGTTCTCTCTTGCACTTATACTTCTTTATGCGCCGCGCATGTGTATAAAAATGTAATGAGTGTGAGAGAAACGGAAGAAACTGCCGTTCTCTCTTGCACTTACACTTCTTTATGCGCCGCGCATGTGCAGAAGAATGTAGTGAGTGCAAGTGAAACGGAAGATACTGCCGTTCTCTCTCCCACTTACACTTCTTTATGCGCCGCGCATGTGCAGAAAAATATAATGAGTGCGAATGAGAAGGAGAGATATGTCGTTCTCTCTCAGCGGCAGTACCGTAAGAAATGAAAAGTCTCCCAATTCATTTTTTTAATCAATCTCACGTGGATTAAAATGGAAATCCAAGTACGAGAGCATACTTTAACGTAAATTTTACGCTGAATCGAATGGTATAGAAAAAAAAAAATTCAATTCGATTAAGTGTAAAAAAAATTAATTTGAAATTTTCAAATTAATATTAATTAATGAAAAGCTCATTAAACCTTTAAAAATATTGTCAGAGTAATAAAGAAGCCCTCTGATTTGGTCTTTTTTAAAAAAAAAATTTTTTACATCTACAATAATTTTTTGAAAAATTCGACGTTCCACGGTACCTTTGATGGCGTATAATTAATAAACGGTAAGAGATACGCAAAAAATGTATAAATACTTTTTTGTAGAGAATTTAATTCTTTTTTGTAGAGAATTTAATTCTCTACAACTTTTACTCAAAACTTTTCTTCATATCTCCAGCCGTTCTCGAGATATTACCGAAAAAGTCATTTTTGCACGCTTTCGCAATTTTTTTGCAAGGGTTCCTTTACGTTTAGGATGCTGACTTTTTACAATAATATTCCTACGACTTTTACGAACATTTTCGCGTTGGTTTCATTCTTTTTCCGCAAAATGGTGGTTTCGGCCATCCCTTCATTGGACTACCATGCCTTTCAGAGACCATTGCTACGCCACCTGTGGAGAATGGAAAGAATACGATTCTGTGAATGATCATCTGAAATTTTTCTCACGGAACTGTGTTTTATTTATTCGTTTTTTTGTTATAAAATATTTTTTTAAATATCCTGAACAATAGTATGTACATCGGAAAACAACGATTTACAGTATAGGTACAGTGGTTATTGTGAAATTAATCATTTTCTCGTTGACGGCTGATGACAGCGGTATCCGCCATGACACCTCTAAAATCTAGTGAAAAATGAGTGCATATCTTTATCTTCATTTTTAATTATGATGAAGTAATTAATGTTATTATATTGTTGTTTTCCGATGTGAAGAATAAAATAAGCTTTCGATTAAGTCCTAAATTAACTAAATTCATCCATTTTTGACGCCGTCATTTGTAGAGAAAAATTTGCTAGGAACTTTCTAGGGGGAAAGCTGTCTACAGCCCAGCCTTAAGCATACTATGAAGTATTATCATTGCTTCATTCATAATATACGAAATTGAAAAAATTTCGTTGCGCAAAAATTGAGTAAAATGAGTTTATTCATGGAGCAATCATACGTTTTTTTTTATCAAGTTGGTGATCAGAGTTTTTAATTGCTATGAAGTTCTCTCACTAACAGATTATAAAGTTGGTAATAAGTTAATTTTGTTCAAGCGCGAATATATAAATAATTAAAATATTTTCTGAACAGAAATGTGCGCCGAACATAAATAACGACAATGATGAAATTACAAAAAGTCCTAAAATAATTAAACGCCAATTATTTAAATCTACAAATCAAAAATATTTAAAATGAATTATTTTCTTCGGTTTTTTTTTTTTTTGTAATTTAGTACGTTTAATGACACAATAAACATAACAACCGAAAACTACAGCCCAGAAGGAAGGGGCTGTTTTTGATGAGATATAATAATACAATTACTATCATTAAAATATCACACATGCATTCCAGTCTTTAAACACTCTATGTAAAAAATTCAATTTAGCTTAAAAAATGCTATTAAAAATATGACATTTAACAAATATAAATTGTTAAGTTAATATACATAGTACATTTGAATTAATTAATAAAATAAAATTGATTTCCAAAAGATGCTATTAAATATTATAGTACAATTATTTTTATATCACACATTCTTTCCAGTCTTTGAAATAATTTCCAATAAATTTAATTCAAGTTTAATTTGCAATCTATCTTGAAAAAATATATTATTCAAGAAAATTCAATCTCTGTACAAGTATTGAATTAATTAAATACATAGTATTATTGACAAATTATGAAGCTAAGAGTTAACATTAAAAAAATACAATTTTAACATGATTGATTTTTCTAATTTTTCTATCAATTGTTATCTACGTCGTTTACATAGTGGAGGCAAACAATCAGAATCATCTTCAAATTTGTATATCTCAATATAATCACATAAATTTTCCGCAGTAATAGGGGCTGTTAAAAACAGGACGGAAAAAGATTTGAATATGCTTCATTCTCATGATTTTGAAGGGTTAGAGCTGTAATATAGAGTGGTGTCACACCAAGATATTTTAAAAGAAAAACTAAAAAGGAAGAGATTAAATAAAAAAAGTAATTCCGCGATAAGGGAAAAATTTTATGAACATTAGATATTAAAAGTCGGTGTTACAGACTTTTCTGCCACGATAAGAGTTGTCACACCAAATTTTTCTGAAAATACATAAAATTTGCTATAAAATGATATTTGAAAAATTAATTTCCATGAAAGTGCAAATTACTTATAATTATTGGAAAAATAAAACTTTATAAAAAATATTTCTGCCCGGATAAACTCTGGCACACCAGGCCCATATTGTACCTATGATCAAATACTATTAATTCCTATGCAAAATTTTAGAATCCGTATAAGTGCACTTTTTGTGTCACCGGCTCCTCGCCTATCCGGTATTGGTTTGGCAAATAAGTCATTTAAAAGTCATCAAAGTCAATCATAAGTCCAAAGAGGGTCCAGAGACAACGTTTCCTGTGATTGCTGTACTGCTGAGACAACGATCAAATGTTCCAGATAAAACCTGCGATGCTGTCCTATCAAATTGAATCTAGTAGCTGTCCTGAGATTCCCAGAGGCTGATAAGACGCCAAGGAGCTTGCAGACTACAAAATGAATACGTAAGTCCAGCCAATTATCTAGAGAAACTGAGAGAGTGTCTGTCTCACAGTCGAGTTAGTCAATTAGTCTATAAAAGGTTGAGCAAGCCATATTAATTGATACCTTAATAAATAGTTATTTTTTGAATCTCTGAGGATCCAGGGTTCAACCTTCCTCTATCGGGATATCATTAATAAATTAAAGTTAATTTCAAGTCCATAAGGTCCTTTGATAAGTCAATTATATTGTAAATTGCTAAATGTGCTTTCGTCTATGAAAAATATACTTTCTTTTATTATATTGAGTCTCCATAGAGCAATCTATGAGTAAATTTACTCAATAATTTACTCAATAATTATTGCTAAACTCTCACAGAAGCTAGCTTATATCTTAACTAAGTTTTTCAGAAAAACAAATCGACAAATTTCAAATGCCTAGTTTGAAAAACAAACAATGAACAATTGATTGAAATCCCTTTTAAAAAACCGCGCCTTAATTAAAGGCAAAAACCGTGAAGCGCCTCCTAGGTGTTGGTGCCGTAGAAATCCATAGAATAGAATAGACTGTTGTGACACCTCCCTCCT